>NC_092238.1:11253808-11553808 GCF_036320965.1 Panulirus ornatus | reverse complement strand
ATCAACCACATTTAATAAGCCTTCAAAATACTTACTCCATCTCCTCCTAACTTCATCACTACCTGTTATCAATTCCCATTTTGCCCACTTCACCGATGTTCCCATTTATTCCACTGTCTTCTGCACATTATCAGCTCTTCCCAAAACATCTTTTCATTCTTTCTAAAGTTTAATGATACTCTCTCACTTTAACTCTCATTTGCCCTATTTTTCAACCCATACACCTTCTTCTTGTCCTCCTCCTGCTTTCTCTTATACATCTCCTAATCATTTGCACTCCCTCCCTCCAAGTATTGCCTACATGCCTCTCTTTTCTCTTTCACTAGTAACTTTACTTCATTCCATCACACACTACCCTTTCTTATCTGTCCGTTTCCCACCTTTCGCATGTCACATGCATCTCTTGCATGTGCCAGCATTGCTTCCCTAATTACCTCCCATTCCACACCCATTCCCCTTGCTTCATTTACTTTCACCTTTTGCCATTTTACTCTAAATCTCTCCTGGTATTTCTTCACATAAGTCTCCTTTCCAAGCTCAATTACTCTCACCATTCTCTTCTCAATGACATTCTTTTATCTTTTATGAAAACCTCAATAAATCTTCAACCTCACCTCCACAAGACAGTGATCAGACATCCCACCAGCTGCCCCTCTCAGCATGTTTACATCAAATAGTCTCTCTTTTATACGCCCACAGACCATCTTTCTTACTCACATACATATACTCATGTATATCCCTCTTTTTAAACCAGGTATTCCCAGTCACCAGTCTTTTTACAGCACACAACTCCACAAACCCTTCACTATTTCCATTAATAACACTGAATACCCCATGCACCCCAATTATAACCTCAACTGCAACATTACTTACCTTTACATCTAAATCACCCATCACTGAGAGTGGTTTGGTGAAGAAAGAAAATGTGGTGAAAGCCTTGCGTAAGATGAAAAGTGGGAAGGGGTTGGAGTGGATGGTATTGCAGGTGAACTTCTTAAGAAAGGGGAAGAATGGGTTGTTGATTGGGTAATAAGAAAAAAGGATTGGAGGAATGTATGTATAGTGCTACTGTATAAAGGCAAGGGGGACAAAGGTAAGAGTTCAAACTACACAACAGAGGTTTGTTTAATGTACCTGATAAGTTGTATGGGAGAGTAGTGATTCAGAAGCATGTACAAAGCATTAGATTATGGAGAAACAATGTGGTTTCAGAGAAGTTCGAGGATATGTAGATCAGGAGTTTGGTTTAAAGAATATGAGTGAGAAATGTTTATAGAAACGGAAAGATTTGTATGTGGCATTAATGAATCTAAAGAAAGCATATCACAAGCTTGGTAGAGATGTCTTGAGGAAGGCCTAAAACTGTATGGAGTGGGAGAAAACCTGCAACAAGTAGCAAGATGTTTTCATCAAGGATATATGGTGTGTGTGCAAGTAGGTAGAGAGGAGAGTGAGTGGTTCCAAGTAAAAGTAGGTCTGTGGCAAAGGTGTGTGATGTCATCATGGCTGTTTTATCTACTTACTGAAGGGGTGGTGAAGGAAGCAAAGTTTGAAGCCTGTAGAGGATGAGGGGGTCTGGGAAATAAGTCAGTTGCTTTTTGCTGATGACACAGCACTGGTGGCAGATTCAAGGATTAACTGCATAAAGTTGGTGATTGAGTTCAGAAGAATGTGTGAAAGGAGAGAGCTGAGAGTAAATGCAAAAAAAAAAAAAAAGGATATTAGGCTTGGCAGGATACAGGGACAAGTTATTTGGGGTGTAAATCTGAACAGATAAAATTTGGATGAAGTGAGGTGTTTTAGATAACTAGGAGTGGACATGGCAGGATATGGACCATGGAAGTGAAAGTGAGTTATAGGATGGGTGAGAAGACACAAGGTTTTGAGAGCATTAAAAAATGTGTAGAAAGAGATGTCATTGTCTACGAGGGCAAAAATGATTATGTTTGAAGGAACAGTAATCCCAAAAATGTTGTATGGATGCAAGGTATGGGCTATAGATGAAAATGTGCAGAAGAGAGTGGATGTATCAGATATGTGGTCTGAAGGACTTTGATCGAGTAAGTAATAAAAGGGTAAGTGAAAAGTAAGGTAATAAAAAGAGTGTGACTGTGGGAGTTGAAGAGGGTGTGCTGAAATGGTATGGTCAAAGGGAGAGAATGAGTGAGGAACAGACAAGGAGGATGTATGTGTCAGCAGTTGAGGGGACATGGAGAAGGGGGAAACCAAATTGGAGATGGAAGAATGAAATGAAAAAGATTTTGAGCAATCAGGGCCTGAATATAAAGGACGGTGAAAGGCATGCATGGGACAGAGTGAAATGGAACATTGTGGTATGCAGGGGTGAAATGGAATGATGTGGAACATGGAGTTGATGTGCTGTCAATGGACTGAATACAGGTATGTGAAGTAGCCAGGGGAAATCATGAGAGGTCTGTGGAGCCTGGTTGTGTTTAAGGGGGTTTCGTTTTGGTACACAGACAGAGAATGGAAATATGTGAGTAAATGCAGCTTTTCTTCATCTGTTCCTGGTGCTACCTCGCTAACAAAGGAAATGGCAATCAAGTATGGAAAAAATATACACAACATGACAAACCTTATCACAAAAGATACTGAAATAGCCTCTGACACTCTAGAATGAAGGCTAGAGGTACAAATTAACAAACCAGTTTGTATAAACTAACTTCCCACCTGAACTTCCATGTCCCACAATAATAAAACTTTCGTGTGATCATTGAAGCCAAACGATGTGTACCAAATAAAAAAAAACTCAAACTACTTTCCCCCTGATGCTGATGTACTTCAAGGTTCTATGGTGGCCTCTATGGTGGCTTCCAAACTATTCATCCTATACACTCTTTACCTGAGCCTTTATATATTGACTCCATGGCTACAATATGCAGACAATACTGTACAATTAATAAGAGCTAATACCACAACCAATATCCCCCTAAAAGCTCACAAAGGGGATGATCATATTTCACTGTGGGTGCTAAATTGGAGAATAAAGTTAAACCCTGCTAACCCTCCATTTACCATTTCAATGTAAGAGATACACAAATCAACTGATATTTTCCTAAACTCCCATGCATACCTTCATTCCTCAATCCCTATTACTCTCATCAACACTGTGCTAAGCTGAAAGTATGACGTTCATCTGAAAATAAACCTAGACATTCAAATCTAAGATGAGTATTGCAATAAAGAAACTCATAAAGCTGAAAAGATTCAGAGATGGAAATATTTCAACCAAATTGCATCTTTACAGTCCTAATTCAACCTCTGGTAACACTCCTGCAGCAAAAACAAACATCTGTATCTTTCATGTCATTTGAAATAAAGCACTAAGATGGAGTTTTAATATCAAATGGTCTAATTTTATTGGGACCACAGAATTACATGAGAGCAAAACTTCCATCCCTAAACACTTTCTGGAGATTTCTTTGACAAAGTACGTAGAATGTTCTGAGCTCCATCGTGACTCCAGGATGAGATTCTTCAGTAATCTCATGATGATAAACAACCTTCATAACATCTTCAACAGACATGCCAAAAACTACCATGACCTACTCTACTTAACCAACTACAATGCTGAATAACATACCAACCCCATATCCATACAAAGTCACAGTCAGCACGCTCAGTGACTAGCGTACTATGTAGAAACAATCCTCCTCCTATTTTTAGAAAAAAAAGCCATGCTGGGTCAAGCCCAACATTTCCCTTCCATTAAACATCACTTCCTCACAGGTGATTCTTCCCACTTTTCCTTTCTGTTCTTTAACAGGTCTTTTCTCTCATAATCATTCATTCGTTGGGAGGCCTTTCTAAAACTTTTGAATACTGAATACAATAATGAAAAACCATCATGAACAGCTCAGAGTTTGTGCAATCATTCCTCTATTCAAACAAAAAGCAGCTATCATATACAGTACTTTCCATTCTTGACAACAGCAGCATTTAATGTTTTTCCACCGTTGACATACTCTAAGCAGATATATATGTCTAACAACAGAGAATCCTGATACTGCACTAAAGCATACTAATGCACTGACCAAATAATGACTATCTGAATTTGAGAAAATATAGTTCACAAATAGTGACAAACCAATAACAAGTCATTCTGAGAAGAGAGTAAAGAATCTATTTTATAGGAAACTTCCCTTTTCCTTTTGATAGGATCTACACACCCTACCACATAAGTAGGTCACAAAGTTCTCCACAATTAAATGTTCAGAATATAACTGGTAGCTACACTGAGAATGTGGTGAGTATATAACATACGTAAGGCACTGTATGAACTACATTATATGGAAAGTCAGAGGATCTTATATACAAAAGAAACAGCAGCCTATCTACAAAAATATATGATAAAGATTTATCATAACTAATTACACAAATAAAACAAACAATCAAATAAGTAAATAAATAAATCACTAAATAACAGGTTCTACCGGACTCTAACTGCTTGACATTACACTGGGAGTGAAAAGACATCTTTGGTATGGCATATCATCATTTGTTGAAAATAGGGAATGCAGTCTTGCTGAGGAACTTCTTCCTCCAAGGCAATATTTCACCTCCCTACTTGTGACTGTAGCATTGATCTGCACAAACCCCATAAAAGAGGTTTTGGAGTTAAATATAATCATAATAATAACATCAAATAAAGTCTTTAAATATTCAGGAAACATCTTAGCTAATATATCTTTAACAACATGTACTGGACACATGGAATAGATGATAACGATTTACCTTTAGGTGCCAAGGATTCGAACCCCAGTCCTACCGCGTGGCAGGCCAGTATGCTACCATTGGACTACGAGGCGACAAAAGCTTTCCATCTCAGACCACCCACTGGTCCATGAGATTCCCCATCACATCAGGTGACCTGAGAGGGTAGGGAAAGCCCGCACCCACACGGGTCATAAGTAGCATCAAATCAATCCCCCAGCACTACGGTAAAAGTTTATATATCTTTAACATGTACTAGACACATGGAAAAGATGATAACGATTTATCTTTGGGCAATGAGGATTCGAACTCCAGTTCTACCATATGGCAGGCCAATGTGCCACAATGGATCACATGGCAACAAATGTTTTTCATCTCAGACCAACCAATGGTCCTTAAGATCCCCATCAAGTGACCTGCGAGGGTACGGAAAGCCCTGTGCCCACGTATCATAAGTAGCATCAAATCAATCCTTCAGCACAATGATAAGAGTTTCTGTATATGTAACATGCACTAGAAGCATGGAATAGATGATAACAATTTACCTTTGGGTGCCATGGATCTGAACCCTGGTCCTACCACATGGCAGGCCAGTATGCTACCATTAGACCATGAAGCAACTAAAACTCCATCTCAGACCAACACATAGCCTATGAGATCCCAACACATCATGTGACTAGAAAGGGTACAGAAAGCCTGCATCCACAGAGGTTGTAAGTAGCATCACATCAGTCAACCAGCACTACAGTAAAGTTCATAGATCTTTAATATGTACTGGACACATGGAATTGGTGATGCTACTCAAGATCTATGTGGGTGCTGGCTTTCCCAACCCTCTCAGGTCTCATGATGTGACAAATGATCTCATGAACCATTGGTTGGCCTGAGGTGGAAAGCTTTTGTCACCTCATGGTCCTATGGTACCAAACTGGCCTGCCATGCAGTAGAATCTTGGTTTAAATCCTTGGTGTCCAAAGGTAAGCCTTTACCATCTATTCCAAATGTCCAGTACATGTTAAGATATATAAACTTTACCATAGTGCTGGGGGAATCAAATTGATGCTGCGTACAAACCCTGTGGATGCAGGCTTTCCCTAACCTCTAACGTCAGGTGATGTAATGGAAGATCTCATGGACCATTGGTTGGTCTGAGATGGAAAGCTTTTGTTACCTCGTGGCCCAATGGTAGCACACCTGCCTACCAAGCGGTAGGACCACGGTTTGAATCCTTGGTGCCCTGAGGTAAATTATCATCTATTCCATGTATCCAGTGCATGTTAAAGATGAATAAACTTTACCATAGTGCTGGGAGATAGATTTGATGCTACTCACGACCCTTGTGGGCATCGGCTTTCCCTAACCCTCTCAGGTCACATGATGTGATGGGGAATCTCAAGGACCACTGATGGGTCTGAAATGGAAAGCTTTTGTTGCCTTGTGGTCCAATGACAGCATACCAGCCAGCCACAAAAAAAGGACTGGGGTTCGAATCCTTGGTCCCCATAGGTAAATTCTTATCATCCATTCCATGTGTCCAGTACATGTTAAAAATATATAAATTTTATCATAGTGCTGGGGGATTAACTTGATGCTGACTATGACCCATGTGGGCATGGACTTTCCCTACCCTCTCACGTCACATGATGTGATAGGGGATCTCATGAACCATAAGTTGGTCTGAGATGGAAAGCTTTTGTCACCTCATGGTCCAATGGTAGGATACCAGCCTGCCATGTGGTAGGACCGGGGTTCGAATCCTCGGCACCTATAGGTAAATCGTTATCACCTCAACTAATCTTCATGTAGCTCTAATGCCTTTGGAAATACTGATGTGAAAGAAATATGCTAATGTTTAAATTAGGAACTTTCTAACTCCTTTCTTTAGCTATTAGCCTATTATCCTTAAAAATCCTATTTAAGATTCTCATATTCCAATTCACTGTCACTTTTTAATATACTTGTTCAGGATTGCCAATTTATTACATTCTCATTTCAGCTTAAATATTTACTTATCTTTACAACTAGTTAGCATTGACTGTTTATATCTATACTGTGTTCATTGCAAAACCAATGTAACTCACAGCAACAGCAGTGTATGGAGGTAAGGTGGCAGGACCCGTCACAGGTGGAGATGTCTGTGCTTCAATGTCTGACATAAGAGATTTCTGAATTTTCTGAATCTCAATGAGATCATGTGCTGAGGATGTTGGAGGTCGTTGCAGGTCATCAAGGACAGGGTCAGCATTGAGACCTACTTCATCTGGAGATGACCCACTAGGAAATATATTCGTCATCTGATAAAAAAATTGAGTACATCTTCAACTAATCTATGAAAGGAAACAAGACAAAAAATTATAGCATTATCCACTTTATCAACAGCATTCACATAACTTCTGAGAATTTGTAATATGATGAGAATGCACGGAAAGACAAAATATACACAAAACAAAAAACCAAGTATGAGAGACAAATCACACACATATATATATATATATATATATATATATATATATATATATATATATATATATATATATATATATATATTTTTTTTTTTATACTTTGTCGCTGTCTCCCGCGTTTGCGAGGTAGCGCAAGGAAACAGACGAAAGAAATGGCCCAACCCCCCCCATACACATGTATATACATACGTCAACACACGCAAATATACATACCTACACAGCATTCCATGGCTTACCCCAGACGCTTCACATGCCTTGATTCAATCCACTGACAGCACGTCAACCCCGGTATACCACATCGCTCCAATTCACTCTATTCCTTGCCCTCCTTTCACCCTCCTGCATGTTCAGGCCCCGATCACACAAAATCTTTTTCACTCCATCTTTCCACCTCCAATTTGGTCTCCCTCTTCTCCTTGTTCCCTCCACCTCCGACACATATATCCTCTAGGTCAATCTTTCCTCACTCATCCTCTCCATGTGCCCAAACCACTTCAAAACACCCTCTTCTGCTCTCTCAACCACGCTCTTTTTATTTCCACACATCTCTCTTACCCTTACGTTACTCACTCGATCAAACCACCTCACACAACACATTGTCCTCAAACATCTCATTTCCAGCACATCCATCCTCCTGCGCACAACTCTATCCATAGCCCACGCCTCGCAACCATACAACATTGTTGGAACCACTATTCCTTCAAACATACCCATTTTTGCTTTCCGAGATAATGTTCTCGACTTCCACACATTCTTCAAGGCCCCCAGAATTTTCGCCCCCTCCCCCACCCTATGATCCACTTCCGCTTCCATGGTTCCATCCGCTGCCAGATCCACTCCCAGATATCTAAAACACTTCACTTCCTCCAGTTTTTCTCCATTCAAACTCACCTCCCAATTGACTTGACCCTCAACCCTACTGTACCTAATAACCTTGCTCTTATTCACATTTACTCTTAACTTTCTTCTTCCACACACTTTACCAAACTCAGTCACCAGCTTCTGCAGTTTCTCACATGAATCAGCCACCAGCGCTGTATCATCAGCGAACAACAACTGACTCACTTCCCAAGCTCTCTCATCCCCAACAGACTTCATACTTGCCCCTCTTTCCAAAACTCTTGCATTTACCTCCCTAACAACCCCATCCGTAAACAAATTAAACAACCATGGAGACATCACACACCCCTGCCGCAAACCTACATTCACTGAGAACCAATCACTTTCCTCTCTTCCTACACGTACACATGCCTTACATCCTCGATAAAAACTTTTCACTGCTTCTAACAACTTTCCTCCCACACCATATATTCTTAATACCTTCCACAGAGCATCTCTATCAACTCTATCATATGCCTTCTCCAGATCCATAAATGCTACATACAAATCCATTTGCTTTTCTAAGTATTTCTCACATACATTCTTCAAAGCAAACACCTGATCCACACATCCTCTACCACTTCTGAAACCACACTGCTCTTCCCCAATCTGATGCTCTGTACATGCCTTCACCCTCTCAATCAATACCCTCCCATATAATTTACCAGGAATACTCAACAAACTTATACCTCTGTAATTTGAGCACTCACTCTTATCCCCTTTGCCTTTGTACAATGGCACTATGCACACATTCCGCCAATCCTCAGGCACCTCACCATGAGTCATACATACATTAAATAACCTTACCAACCAGTCAACAATACAGTCACCCCCTTTTTTAATAAATTCCACTGCAATACCATCCAAACCTGCTGCCTTGCCGGCTTTCATCTTCCACAAAGCTTTCACTACCTCTTCTCTGTTTACCAAATCATTTTCCCTAACCCTCTCACTTTGCACACCACCTCGACCAAAACACCCTATATCTGCCACTCTATCATCAAACACATTCAACAAACCTTCAAAATACTTACTCCATCTCCTTCTCACATCACCACTACTTGTTATCACCTCCCCATTTGCGCCCTTCACTGAAGTTCCCATTTGCTCCCTTGTCTTACGCACTTTATTTACCTCCTTCCAGAACATCTTTTTATTCTCCCTAAAATTTAATGATACTCTCTCACCCCAACTCTCATTTGCCCTTTTTTTCACCTCTTGCACCTTTCTCTTGACCTCCTGTCTCTTTCTTTTATACATCTCCCACTCAATTGCATTTTTCTCCCTGCAAAAATCGTCCAAATGCCTCTCTCTTCTCTTTCACTAATACTCTTACTTCTTCATCCCACCACTCACTACCCTTTCTAATCAACCCACCTCCCACTCTTCTCATGCCACAAGCATCTTTTGCGCAATCCATCACTGATTCCCTAAATACATCCCATTCCTCCCCCACTCCCCTTACTTCCATTGTTCTCACCTTTTTCCATTCTGTACTCAGTCTCTCCTGGTACTTCCTCACACAGGTCTCCTTCTCAAGCTCACTTACTCTCACCACCCTCTTCACCCCAACATTCACTCTTCTTTTCTGAAAACCCATACAAATCTTCACCTTAGCCTCCACAAGATAAAGATCAGACATCCCTCCAGTTGCACCTCTCAGCACATTAACATCCAAAAGTCTCTCTTTCGCACGCCTGTCAATTAACACGTAATCCAATAACGCTCTCTGGCCATCTCTCCTACTTACATAAGTATACTTATGTATATCTCGCTTTTTAAACCAGGTATTCCCAATCATCAGTCCTTTTTCAGCACATAAATCTACAAGCTCTTCACCATTTCCATTTACAACACTGAACACCCCATGTATACCAATTATTCCCTCATATATATATATATATATATATATATATATATATATATATATATATATATATATATATATATGTATGCTTGCATAGTGCCATTGTACAAAGGAAATGGGGATAAAATTCAGTGCTCAAATTACAGAGGTATAAGTTTGTTAAGTATTCCTGAAAAATTATATGGGAGGGTATTGACTGAGAGGGTGAGGCATGTACAGTGCATCAGATTAGGGAAGAGCAGTGTGGTTTCAGAAGTGGTAGAGGATGTGTGGATCAGGTGTTTGCTTTGAAGAATGTATGTGAGAAATACTTAGAAAAGCAAATGGATTTGTATGTATCATTTATGGATCTGGAGAAGGCATGTGATAGAGTTGATAGAGATGCTCTGTGGAAGGTATTAAGAATATATGGTGTGGGAAGCAAGTTGTCAGAAGCAGTGAAAAGTTATTATCGAGGATGTAAGGCATGTGTACGTGTAAGAAGAGAGGAAAGTGATTGGTTCTCAGTGAATGTTGGTTTGCGGCAGGGGTGCGTGATGTCTCCTTGGTTGTTTGATTTGTTTATGGATGGGGTTGTTAGGGAGGTAAATGCAAGAGTTTTGGAAAGAGGTGCAAGTATGCAGTCTGTTGTGGATGAGAGAGCTTGGGAAGTGAGTCAGTTGTTGTTTGCTGATGATACAGCGTTGGTGGCTGATTCGGGTGAGAAACTGCAGAAGCTGGTGACTGAGTTTGGTAAAGTGTGTAAAAAAAGAAAGCTGAGAGTAAATGTGAATAAGAGCAAGGTTATTAGGTACAGTAAGGCTGAGGGCCAAGTCAACTGGGAGGTAAGTTTGAATGGAGAAAAATTGGAGGAAGTGAAGTGTTTTAGATATCTGGGAGTGGATTTGGCAGCGAATGGAACTATGGAAGCGGAAGTGAATCATAGGATGGGGGATGGGGCGAAAGTTCTGGGAGTGTTGAAGAATGTGTGGTTGTTCTGGGAGTGTTGAAGAATGTGTGGAAGTCGAGAACATTATCTCGGAAAGCAAAAATGGGTATGTTTGAAGGAATAGTGGTTCCAACAATGTTCTATGGTTGCGAGGCGTGGGCTATGGATACAGTTGTGCGCAGGAGGGTGGATGTGCTGGAAATGAGATGTTTGAGGACAATGTGTGGTGTGAGGTGGTTTGATCAAGTAAGTAATGTAAGGGTAAGAGAGATGTGTGGAAATAAAAAGAGTGTGGTTGAGAGAGCAGAAGAGGGTGTTTTGAAATGGTTTGGGCACATGGAGAGAATGAGTGAGGAAAGATTGACCAAGAGGATATATGTGTCAGAGGTGGAGGGAATGAGGAGAAGTGGGAGACCAAATTGGAGGTGGAAAGATGGAGTGAAAAAGATTTTGAGTGATCGGGGCCTGAACATGCAGGAGGGTGAAAGGCGGGCAAGGAATAGAGTGAATTGGATCGATGTGGTATACCGGGGTTGACGTGCTGTCAGTGGATTGAACCAGGGCATGTGAAGCGTCTGGGGTAAACCATGAAAAGTTGTGTGGGGCCTGGATGTGGAAAGGGAGCTGTGGTTTTGGTGCATTATTATATGACAGCTAGAGACTGAGTGTGAACAAATGAGGCCTTTGGTGTCTTTTCCTAGCGCTAACTCGCACACATGAGGGGGGAGGGGGTTGTTATTCCATGTGTGGCGAGGTGGCGATGGGAACAAATAAAGGCAGACAGTATGAATTATGTACATGTGTATATATGTATATGTCTGTGTGTGTATATGTGTACACTGAGATGTATAGTTATGTATATTTGCGTGTGTGGACGTGTATGTATATACATGTGTATGTGGGCGGGTTGGGCCATTCTTTCGTCTGTTTCCTTGCGCTACCTCGCTAACGCGGGAGACAGCGACAAAGTAAATAATAATAATAATAATAATAATAATAATAATAATAATATATATATATATATATATATATATATATATATATATATATATATATATATATATATATATATATATATATATATAAAGATATGCCAAGAAATAAAACTATGTACCTCTAAGATATCATTAATAACACTCTCTCTAAGATAATCATCGTTGTGGTTGTGTAGGGCAGTAGGAAAGGAAGATGTGGCAGTAGTAATAGATGGTAGGGATCCATCTAGAAAACTACTGCTAACTGGCCCCAAGACATTCAGACCCATTGTTGACTTAAATGATGGCAGTGTGTTTGTAGTTGTGGTTGATACAGATGACGCTGAAACTGATACTCCAGTAGTACCACCCAACCCAGGTCCACTAAGAGATGCTGATACAGCTCCAGAACCAGCAGGGTGAATATTGTTTACTCCTATGCCACTTTGAGAAGATGAAGAAGGTTGAGATATCATGTGACTCTGTGAAGGGAAGCTTCCTTGACCACCCATCACTGAAGTTGGTGTGCCAGGTGCACGAAGTTGAGGGTTCATGCCCAGACGAGGACCTGTAAAAAATAGTCTTTTTAAATTTTTTCTATAATCCAATCATACATGGATGACTGTCAGTTTGTAATTGTTCTGGAGCACGAATAGAATGTAACAGCTACTACAGCTCAAAATATACACTTTTTGCTCTAAACCTACCACCATTCAAGAGTTACTGTGTACATATCACCTTGTGCCATTAAGCTCCTTACACTACTAAGATTGATTCACTTCTTTACCCTAAAAGCTAGAAAAATTCTGGAATTTTCAGGTTTGACCAAACATATTTTCTTTTTATTAGTATTTGAAAGAGATTCATATTAAGGAAAAAACCATACAGGAGTATGTTTAAGCTACTGAAAGGGTTTAAAGTATGGATTGCTTCTTAATAACAGAGCATTAAAGACATGCTAGTTCTTGCCTTCATACACTGATTGTGGGATAAGAGGCATATGGCTTCTACCTCATATTCTCTATCATTTGTTTATTTTCATCCTGTGTTTGAATTTACTGACTACTTTGTTGTTCTTTATGATGGACTGAGCTATAAGCCAAACACGTAATTCCTGACATATTCTGTTCATAACAAATGTAAATTTGTATCAAAACATCTCATGATGTCTGGCTGGCATCTGTTACAATTCCTTGTGTTGCCACCTGAGTTTACCAGCCACACATACTATGATACACCTACATGCTCTATAAGTTTATAAGACTTTGCATCTTATCTTTTTCAATCACTCTCTCCCAGTGTAATACACACATTTACTTCTGAGAGGTTAATAAAGTCATAATAAAGTCATCTACAAGCAGCATTCATTCCTAAAATAATAATGTGAAGCACATAATGGTACATACTTGATTACATATTAAAGAAAGAATGGAATAAAAGAATAAGAATCTCATCTACCATAATTCTCCCAAAGTAAATAATAATACAAATATCAAGACACTGAAGAATGAGCAAGTTTCAGTTTGAAAAGTATCAAGAGGTAAATGATGATGAATACCTGGTTTTGTAATGCCTACTCTCCCTCTCTCTCTCATTCATACAAAAATATTCAAATCAGGGAGGTTAATTAGTAATAGGTAACAGTTGGTAGACAGCTAATAACCAGAGATGTATACTACCAGTACTGCCTGCCTGGATTTGGGAGGGTTGATGACAGCTGCATAGTGAGCCAGCACTTTAGTAGTTGTCAAGTTGCACTCCTATGACCCAGGTAGCTATCTTTTCTTTCTGTATCACACACATATGGATTACTGGCATTCTGTCCACAGATAGACCATCTCTCCTTGTTATACATAACACTAGACAACACTTAATTCACACAGCTCATTCTTCGTAACTCTAGATTTTTCTGTGGTTAGCACTATGAACTAGCCCTGCCTTCTGGCAAGATGGTAGAAGTAGAAAGAAGTAAGAGGTAGGAACACTGAGGCAAGAGCACTAGTTAAAAGTAGTACGTAGGAACATTAAGCAGGGGCATCAGGTACAAGTAGTCAGTAAGAACATTAGGTAGGAGCCTTGGCAAACACTGGGCCAAAGTTGCCCTTTGCCAGTGGCCTATTAAGGGTGAGGCACTAAAGGTTAAAAAGGGATATTGGAATTCACTGGTTATGGAGACTATTGCAGCAGCCATCTGCTTGAGGGAGTTCCAGTTGGAACAGACATCAGAGAAAATATATATAGATATAGATATATAGATAGGAAGCTAATTAATGACAAAACACAACATAATTGGAGGGTAATTAATAAAACACAACATAATCTAGGTACAAAACCAATTCCTATCATGAAACTGTGAGGTAAATATTGTTACATGATTGATTATAAAATAATGCGAAAATTAAATAAAGGAATAAAAATAATTTCTACTACTATACTCAGAGGTAAACAATTATAGAATTAATATCAAACAATGAAAAAGTGAAGGAGCTTCAATTACTGTAAGGTAAATAATGACAAGTATCTAATTATATAATGGTACCTCTTCTGATTTTTCTCTCTTGCTAGCCCTGCCTTTCTGGTTAACCCTCATCATAGGTACTCATAGGTCAGTAAGCACTCTCTCATCAATGAAACAATTGGAAATATGCATGTTAGAGAAAATTCAGAAGCACATCACATGCAAAACTGATGGGATGGAACATATGAACCACCATGAAAGGATAAAAGAGCTGCAACTATACAGCCTAAACAAATGAAGCAAAAGATATGTGATAATCTACACATGGCAACAAATTGAAGATGTAAAAGAAAATGCCTCTCAACAAAAAAGATGCAGAGTTGTTAAGTCTTCAAGAATGCCATGGAGGATACTGAAAACAAATAAGAAAAGCATTAATGATAGCCCAGACAAGAAACTAGTCTGATTATTTTGTGTAGTTCCAGAGAAATATGAAATGAGCATGTAAAAAACTACAAAAGCATAAAAGAATACTTGATATATGGTTGAATTCTGTCCCAGAAATACCAAGAGTTAATAATTAAATAATGCAGTGGGTAGCTGAAAGGTATACTTTTACATAACAACCTATATGTGCAATGAGCACTTTGCACTCACCCTGTCATTCTGGCCAAATCTCGTCATAGGTACTCACAGCTACACAGGTACTCTCTCACCCTCTCTCATTCTAATACACACATTTATTTTGGGGAGGCTTATAAACAAAAGTCTATGATCTATGAACAAAACTTACTCCTATAGTAATACTATGAGGTAAATAGTATGTAAACAGATACTCCAGGGAGCAGGAAATCAGGCACAAAGGAACATCGTACATCAACAAAATCATGTACACTTGAGCCAATGAGGTTTGTGTATGCCTGCAGAGCAAACCAAACCAAGATTTCTATCATAATTCTAAGACGATCAAATTATGATACAAATAATATCAAAACAATGAAAAAATAAAAAGACTAAAGTTCTAAGATGACCAATGGCAACACTGTCTTCACTTGTGCTAGGAACATATCTTGATGCTTAACCTTGGTCACTTTCAGTGCTAGATGAGTCAATAAAATGTCAATAAAATAATTTTCCCATAAGCAGAAAGGTAAATAATAAAGCAAATGATATCAGATACGAAATAGGGGAGAATACTTCCCGCGTATTCCCCGTGTGTCACAGAAAGTGACTAAAGGGGGTGGGAGTGGGGGATGGAACCCCCCCTTGTATTTCAATTTCTAAAAAGGGACACAGAAGAAGGCTCAGATTGGGGTGTCTGAATGTGTGTGGATGTAACCAAGATGAGAAAAAAGGAGAGATAGTATGTTTGAGGAAAGAAACCTGGATGTCTTGACTCCGAGTGAAACAAAGCACAAGGGTAAAGGGGAAGAGTAGTTTAAGAAAGTCCTGGGAGTAAGGTCAGGGGTTGGTGAGAGGACAAGAGCAAAGGAAGGAGTAGCACTAATCCTGAAGCAGGAGTTGTGGGAGTATGTGACAGAGTGTAAAAAAGTATATTCTAGAATGATGTGCGTAAAACTGAAAGTCAATGGAGAGGGATGGGTGCCTATGCATCTGGTCATGAGAAAAAAGATCATGAGAGGCAAGTGTTTTGGGAGCAGCTGAGTGAGTGTGTTAGAAGCTTTGATGCACGAGACCAGGTTATAGTAATGGGTGACTTAAATGCAAAGGAGAGTAAAGCGACAGATGAAGGTATAACTGATATACATGGGGTAATCTGTGTTGTAAATGGACATGGTGAAAAGCTTGTGAATTTGTGTGCTGAAAAAGGACTGGTGATTGGGAATACCTGGTTTAAAAGGAGAGATATAAATAAGTATATGTATGGGGGTAGGAGAGATGGTCAAAGGGTGTTACAGGATTACATGTTAATTGATACATGTGTAAAAGAGAGACTTTTAGATGTAAATGTGCTGATGGGCAGCTGGAGGGATGTGAAGGTGAAGACTTGTAGAGGTTTCCAGAAAAGAAGAGAGAATATTGGGGAGAAGAGAATGGTGAGAGTAGGTGAGCTTGGAAAGGATACTTGTTTGAGGAAGTACCAGGAGAGATGGAGTGTAAAATGGCAAAAGGTGAGAGCAAATGACGTGAGGGGAGTGGGGGAGGAATGGGATATATTTAGGGAAGCAGTGATGGCTGTGCAAGAGATGCATGTGGCATGAGAAAGGTGGGAGGTGGGCAGCAGAGAAAGGGTAGAGAGTGGTAGGATGAAGAAGTAAGGATGTTAGTGAAGGAGGAGAGAGGTGTTTGGGCAGTACTTGCAGGGAAATAGTGCAAATGACTGTATAAAAGAAAGGTGCAAGAGGTGAAAAAAGGGCAAATGAGAGTTGGGGTGAAAGCGTATCATTAAATTTTAGAGAGAATAAAAATATGTTTTGGAAGAAGGTAAATAATGTGCGTATGACAAGAGAACAAATGGGAACATTGGTAAAAGGGATAAGTGCGTACGTAATAACAAGTAGCGATGTAGAGAGGATGGAGTGAGTATTTTGAAGGTTTGCCGAATGTGTTTGATGAGAGAGTGGTAGATATAGAGTGTTTTGGTTGGGGTAGTGTGTGAAGTGAGAGGGTCACAAAGAGTGGTTTGGTAAACAGAGAAGAGGTTGTGAAAGCTTTGTGAAAGATGAAAGCAGGCAAGGTGGTGGGTTTGGATGGTATTGCAATGGAATTTACAAAAAAAAGGGTGACTGTGTTGTTGACTGGTTGGTAAGGATATTCACTGTACGTATGCATCATGGTGAAGTGCCTGAGGATTGGCAGAATGCATGCATAGTGCCATTGTACAAATTCAAAGGGGATAAAGCTGAGTGTTCAACTACAGAGGTATAAGTTTGTTGAGTATTCCTGGGAAATCATATGGGAGAATATTGATTGAGAGGGTAAAGGCATGTACAGAGCATCAGACTGGGGAAGAGCAGTTTGGTTTCAGAAGTGGTAGAGGATGTGTGGATCAGGTGTTTGCTTTGAAAAATGTATGAGAGAAATACTTAGAAAAACAGATGGATTTGTATGTAGCTTTTATGGACCTGGAGTAGGAATATGATTGGGTTGAAAGAGATGCTTTGTGGAAGGTTTTAAGAGTATACGGTGTGGGAGGCAAGTTGCTAGAAGCAGTGAAAAGTTTTTACCAAGGATGTAAGGCATGTGTACAAGTAGGAAGAGAGGAGAGTGATTTGTTCCCAGTAGAATGTCGGTTTGCGGCAAGGGTGTGTTTATGGTAGGGGTGGTTAGGGAGGTAAGTGCAAGAGTTTTGGAGAGAAGAGCAAGTCTGCAGTCTGTTGGGTATGAGAGGGCCTGGGAAGTGAGTCAGTTGTTGTTTGCTAATGATACAGCTCTGGTGGGTGATTTGACTGAGAAACTGCAAAAGTTGGAGACTGAGTTTGGAAAAGTGTGTGAAAAAAGAAAGTTGAGAGTAAATGTGAATAAGAGCAAGGTTGTTATGATCAGTAGGGTTGAGGGACAAGTTAACTGGGATGTAAGTTTGAATGGAGAAAAATTGGAGGAAGTGAAGTGTTTTAGATATCTGGGAGTGGACTTATCAGCGGATGGAACCAAGGAAGAGGAAGTGAGTCACTGGGTGGGGGAGGAGGGGAAGGTTCTTGGAGTGATGAAGAATGTAAGGAAGGAAAGAAAGTGACTTTGGACAGCAAAAATGGGTGTTTGAAGGAACAGTGGTTCCAACAATGTTATATGGTTGTGAGGCATGGGCTATAGATAGAGTTGTATGAAGGAGGGTGGACATGTGGGAAATGAAATGTATGAGAAAATATGTGGTGTGAGGTGGTTTGATCGAGTAAGTAATGAAAGGGTCAGAGAGATGTGTTGTAATAAAAAGGATGTGGTCGAGAGAGCAGAAGAGGGTGCGTTGAAAAGGTTTGGACATATGGAGAGAATGAGTAAAGAAAGATTGATAAATGTGTCAGAAGGGGTGAGAACAAGAGGAGGCAAGAGACCAAATTGCAGGTGAAACGATGGAGTGAAAAAGATTTGGAGCGATCAGGGCCTGAACATACAGGAGGGTGAAAGGCGGGCAAGGAATAGAGTGAACTGGAACAATGTGGTATACTGAGGTCGACGTGCTGTCAAAGGATTGAGCCAGGGCATGTGGAGCATCAGGGGCAAACCATGGAAAGTTTTGTGGGGCCTGTGGTTTTGGTGCATTACACATGAAAGCTAGAGACTGACTGTGAACGAATGTGGCCTTTGTTGTCTTTTCCTAGTGCTACCTTGTGTGTGCATGGGGGGGGGGGGTGCTGTTTCATGTGTGGCGGGGTGGTGACAGAAATGGATGAAGGCAGCAAGCATGAATATGTCCATGTGTATATATGTATATGTCTGTGTATGTGTATGTATACATTGAAATGTATAGGTATTTATATGTGCGTGTGTGGGCATTTATGTATATACATGTGTATGAGGGTGGGTTGGGCCATTCTTTCGTCTGTTTCCTTGTGCTACCTCGCTGACACGAGAGACGGCGATTAAGTATAATAAATAAATATGTGTGTATGTATATGTGCATGTATGGGTGTTTATGTACATACATGTGTATATGAGTGGATGGGCCATTCTTCGTCTATTTCCTGGCGCTACCTCACTGATGCGAGAAACAACAATTAAGAATAATAAAAGATTAAAATAACTGTCAAAACAATTAAAAAATTAACAAGCTTCAGTTCTAGGGTGAATGCTGGCTACACTAGCTACACTTGTACTAGGGACACCTTCAGATAATTCATTTTGGTCACTTTAAATGCTGGAAGAATTAGTGTCCAAAAAAATCACTCAACACATAACTGTCAAGTAATTCAGGATGCCTTTCTTCCTTGTCCTCTTAATCTAGGGAAAAGCTGTTCAATTTTCTCCCTTTAAAAGTTTATGAGAATGTGTTATCTTTGGCATGGCTGAACATGGTCAGTACTGACAGCAGGAAGTTTTCATAATGCATTGCCAGCTTGGCAGTCACCCAGACCCAGTGGGCAGCCTACAAATACACATATGGAACTTGATGCAAAGTTTTATGTCTACAGGAATTACTTATTTCATGTAAATATGTCTGGAGAAGTTGAGAGGTTATACAAATGTTTTCCCATCAATCTATGAATACCCATCCTATTTAACACATTGTACCAAAATGCTTTTTCTTTCCGATCCTGAGAGGGTTTGTTCCAGTCAGTTTTACAGTATCCAAAACTGTAATCAATCTCTGGATTAACAAGAATTTCCCTGTATTGCCTTCCTGAAGTATGAAGAGACTTCTGGGTAGATGATTTCATTTGCTAATGTTTTACAAGAATTTTGACTCTGCTCTTCCCTACCATTAACCAGTTTGTGCATTTACTAGGTATTTTAAGATCCAACTTGAAGATGATGAAGAAAACAGTGAATCATTCCTTGAGACTCCTTAAGCTGGTTACTTATGTCCACCAGGGTAGTTGTTTAGATTTTTGCATACATAGGTTAACTGCTTACCAAAGACCAAAACTGTAGTTGAAAGACTTCTTATTCCCAACACAACCACACCAACTGATCAGCATGGGGCTTCATTTCAAATAAAGATACTAGAAGCTCTCCTAAGTGTGCCGTTAATGAGAAAAGGCAGCTTCACCCTGAAGCTACTGTCGCTTCATGATAATTGGATACAGTAAAATTTGGTAATCTGAATTAATCTTATTCTTCTGGCATGAATGACCTTGCTGTACCATTAACTTTTTCTTCACATGAAAGTATCCCATTTCTGTTTTAGAATCAATTAATCAAAAGAAAGATTCATTTGGTGACTAATAATGCATGTAGTCAGTAGATAAGAACTGTACTCTAATGAGTAGCTGTTGGGATTTTGATTTATAGCAAATTTAAAATCAGTTACTTCAAAGGCCATAATCTGTCATTACAGCTTACAGTCTACAGAGGGAACATGGTCAATGGACCACATCCATGTGTGGGAGCTGATGTTTGGAAAATCATCATTCTTTGATAATTTATTTCTGAAGGAAGCTTTTCTGAAAGTTACCCCATCATAGGGCCTATACTAAAAGGGTCCTGTATTTAATCTCAACTTAGTGTTTTTAACTTGGGACAAGAGATCTACATACACACACTGATGTTTCCTGCCCTATTCTAAATATCCTAGTATGGTCAAGGTGAATGTCAAGATACCATATGACCCTTAAAAATTGAACAACTTTTAATCCTCATCTAAGGTTGCATTTGGAAGCTGTGAGACTGATACCATATGTTGAGACATGGGGAAAAACAGATATAATTTCAATGGAAAGATGAATATGATGATGATTATGAACTTTTATTTGGGTCCAATGAAGAAAGTTATATGACACAAGCAGGCTCAGGTCCAAATGAAAGTGAAAGTGATGGTGATGCAACTTCTATACTGACTCAGGTCCCAAATTATATCTCCTACTGAAACTGGTTTTGTAATAAGTTTCCTGCAATGTAATCAAATCTGTTTTTGATTAGTCACAAGTTAGGATAAAAAAGGAAAAATACATAACCGATGCTAAGATAAAAAAAAAAAGCATAACTGACAAGTCAAATGAAGTGGGCTTCTCCCAGTTATCTTTTTATGCAACCCTTTTGGATAATAACATGACAAACAAATATCTTAAACTGTGCCAATGAGAAAAAATTATCTCCAGGTTCTTCCATGAAGAGAAGGCACAATACATCAATCTGTGAACTATATTTTCTTCATCCTGTTCATGATCATGCCCTACAAAAAGAAACAAGAGACTAATTGGCTATAGGATTCTCTCCTTAGCACCAATATCCTTGGAAGAAACACTGAACGGGGACTAATTCCAATTAATTATTTTTCTTCATTTTTCTAACAATGAAAATCATAATGAAAAGGAAACATGGTCCAAAAGATATATGTATTTTACTGTATATGCAAATTCTAAAATTCAAACTTTTAAAATTCAAGTCTCAAAATTCAAAGAACATTCACGTGTTTCTCACTGAGTCAGATTAGGTTGCACATACCTTTGTTCAAAACATTTATTGTATATTGAATAAAATGATAAAATGATAAAGTGATGCTGTATTTCTAATAAAGTTCTTATATATAGTTCTCTTCAGTATATTCTTATCAGAGGGAAGAATTGAAAATCATTGGATATAGGCAAAAGCATCACCAATCGTGTTAGTTTCAAAACATTCAAATCATAATGGAAAAAATGATATGACATACTGTATTTTTCCTATAATCTTTCGATGCAATTCTCTTCAGAAGGTTCTTAATGTATTAATGAATGTATGATCATCTACATTCAAAAAAAGAAAAATACCTAGAGCAAACCCTGAAAAAACTATATGCTGAGAGGAGCTGAAATATATCAGAATAACACAATGTATGCCATCAAAATTGCTGAGGTTGTGTTCAAATGTGCCAACAGAAAACCCTATTCTTTTATCATAAAGGCTCTAGGTCCACATGAAGGTCAGGTCTAAAGTGAAATATGAAGAGGTTAATGAAAGAGATAAGGAAAAGTATTCATGAATTTTGGGGGTGAAAAACATGTCTATTCAAAATTGCCAGGCTGTAGTAACTGAGAAAGAAATGAGGGAAAAGAGCTCCAAAGCTTCAAGATATAGGGGAAAAAAACAGTTACCAAAACAGTCCACCCTTGAGTTATCAATGAGCACATAGTAATCATGTGTTTGATATAACAAAATAATTGTAGCTAAACAAAGGAAAACTGAATCATTTTGCCCTAATCCTCTCACCAGAACAGTCTTCCAAACATAAAAATACATCTATAATACCAAAAGAGTAAAGAAAAACAAATTCTCACATAAAGTGAGATCATATAAGAATAATCAAATAAAATATTAAACTAAAACAAATGATACTGTTCTCAATGTCCCCAAGGAGAAATAGATTAATCTTTGTAGTAGTAGTGTATCATGCAGTGGCAGTATCGTAACCAATGAGGCAGGAGGTGCTGCTACTGTGAAAAGTAAAAAAGAAGCTTAAAATTGGGAAAAGTTGTGAAGTTTCAGTACCTCAAGAGGATATGCTACTTTTACTAGAGTATCCAAGTCTCACTCTGCCTTCTCTTGGTGACCTCGTTTGTACACCCCTTAGGGGTGGAACTAAAGAGGGAGTCATTGCCCAACTCCATCAAGGAAATCCTTTTAAATTTAGGCAAACACCAGAGGTGTACTGTCACTTTTTAGACTTTGACAATTTTGGAGCCTCGCTGCCTCTGGAAACAATCCGCTGGAGATGCCCTCTGCCAGTGACCTGTCAAGGGTGAGGCACAAAAGGCTGAGAAGTGGTACTGGAGTCTACCAGTTATGCCAAGGATTAAAAGAGACGAGCGACTGAGGGTGATGGTGTGAATGTGAATGGGATGGCTGGTGAGAGTAAAAGGAGGGAGTTTGTGGAGAAGTTTAAAAGTTTCAGCTTAGATGTGCTTGGGGTTGGGGAAACACTAGGGCAGGGTTTGTGGAGTGAAAATGGAAATGATCAATGCAAGTTATGGGAGGGCATGAAAGGAGGTGTGGCATGGACAGGAATAAGTGAAAATTATCAGGGAGGAGGGAAAGAAGGATGTGCAATACCACTATCATCAAGAGTGTGGGAGGGTGTTACAGAGAGTGGATGGAATGGATCAAGAATACTGTGGGTGAAAGGAAAGACTGGGATTGTGAAGTATGCAAGGGTATGTGTATATGCACTTGTGAATATGAAGACAGTACAAGGTAAGGATGAAAAGAAGCTTTCTTGGAGAAATTTGAAAGACTGTATAAACAGTTTTGAGAATGAGAAACATGGTCCTATTGGGGGGTATGAACATGAAAGAGGGATATGATGATACTGGGGAGATAGTTGGTAAATGGGGAGTGCCTGGAATAAAAGAGAATGGAAGTTATCTTGTGGATATTTGTGCAGAGAGGGGTTTATTCTTTACAAACACCTTTTTTCAGCACAAGATAATCACAGATATACTTGGATGTGGAATGATGGAAGAGAAGAGCAAAATCCTTTGACTGACTAGGTGGAAGTGGATGAAAGACTGAAAAAGGCCATGCTTGATGCTAGAGTTGAGAGGATTCTTTGGAGACTCTGACCATTTTGCGGTTTTCTTGTGGGGATGAGGATCAGGGAGAAGTGGATGTAGCGAGGTAAAAGTGTTGGCAAGCAAAAAGATGAATCAGAAAAATGCAAGGACTATGAAAGGAAGGTAACTGCAAGCTTAGATGGAAATAGAGAAAGTGCAGAGAAGCAGTCATGTGCGAATGATGTGTTTAAAATGTTTAGATAAATACTATCAATGGTTGTAGAATTAGTAGGTGGATACAAGGTTGTGAGATATCGGAATAAAAACGGCAATGCAAGGTGGACAGAAGAGATTAGAAACGCTGTGGAAGAGAAGAAAATGGCATACGGTAGATTGCTTGATAGGAATGTACCACTGGAAGTTCAACAGAGGAGGAGGGAAGAATATAAAATATGTAAGCGGAATGTTAAGTTGATGAGGGAAAGCAAAGAAAGAGTAGATGAAGGTTTTGGAAGGAAGTTAAATGAAAATTTTCAGGATAATAAGAAACTATACTAGAAGGAGGTGAAAAAGGAAAAAGGTGGATTTAAGAGTGAAAAAGTTAATGTGAGAATGTAAGGAAGGGGAGTTGCTGAATCAAAAGGAGTAAGTGAAAAGAAGACGGGATGAGTATTTTGAAGAGCTGATGAATGTCGAGAAGGGAAGGCAGCACTTTTTACATGCACGGGTATGGAGGAGGGAAGGAAAAGGATACAAGTGCAAGGGCCTATTGCAAAAAGGGAAGCAAGATGGGCAATAACGAGGCTGAAGGTAGGAAAGTGATAGAGTGGATGCATCAGATAAGTAATTTAGCATGGAACAGATTATGACTCAGGACTGGGTGAAAAGCATATGCAAGAATGTTAATTGACAAAGTGATGGATATGAATGAATGCAGAATAAAAGGGTTTTAGAAAAGGTAAGGGATGTGTGGATCAGATTTTTGTGATAGAGATAACCATGGAAAAGTATTTAGCGAAAAGTAAGAAGGTGTATGCAGCTTTTATGAACCTGGAGAAAGTGCATGATAGAGTTGAATGGAATGCTATAAGGGATGTGTTAGGGATATATGGTGTAAAGGGACAAGTGTTGGATGGTGTAAAAGCTGTCTATAGAGGAGCAAAGGCATGTGTAAGTGTGGATGGAGAGTTGAGCAAAAGTTCTGGGATACATGTAGGTGTGAGGCAGGTCTGTGTGATGCTACCAAAGCTTTTTAATATATACAAGCTCTCCCCTGCTTACCACTTATGCGACTTACAACCGAATAAATATATATAAAAAAATAAAAATGATGAAATATGAACTAAAGAATATTAAATAAAAGATAAAAAGAAACTGCAGAATCTAATAATAAAGCTGGTTAAAAACAAAATGAAACAATCACAACAGAAACTGAGTAAGATAAAAGAATGCTGTACAGGTATATGATTTCTACATGCCATGCTGACATACGTCTGACTCTTCCATTTTGAGATCTGACCAGTCAGTCAGCATGGAACTTGGAAGCATGCTGGGGAGGGGGTGCATATGGGAGGAGTGATAAGAGAGATGAAAGTATAGCTAGGGAAAAGGGGTAAAGAGATGGAGTGTGGCAGTGAGATATGGTGGCTAGTAACAGGCCTGTCTGTGGCTGATACTGTGTTGTTTGCTCAGAGTGAAGAGGAGTTGCATTAGGTTGTAAGTGTGACTTATGGTGTGTGCAAGCATAAGGGATTGAAGGTAAATGCAAGTAAAAGTAAAGTAATGGTGTTTGAAAGGAAAAAGAGTGAAAGTACAGATTTTGTAAAACCATAAAAAGTAAAAGAAGAAAGAGTACTAAATTGTGCTTTAGATATTGGGGGAGAAAGACTGGAAGAAGCGAGAGAACTTAAGTATCTAGGAGCTCTCTTGGGTCAGTTTGGTGATACAGAAGAAGAGATAAGGGAGAGAGCAGTACATGGTAGAAGCGTCATTTGAACCCTTAATAGAATGATGATGAGGAGAGGTGTAGGTATAGAAGTGAAGAGAGGATTAAGGGACAGCATAGTCCCCCAACCTTGACCTATGCAGCCGAAATAAGGACATGAAATGAATCACAGAGATTAAGAATCCATGCTTTGGAAATGAGCTATTTGAGAAGAGCATGTGGTGTGACTGGATGGAATGAAGAAAGAAGTGAAAGGGCATATGAGAGATGTGGTATGGTAGGGAATGCAAAGGGAATGGAGTGTGGAGTGGAAGAATGGGTGAAACATTATTTTGAGGTGGTTGGGCATGTGGAAAGAATGCAAGACTGGGAGTTTACAAGGAGAGTGTATGATAGTACAATGAAAGGGGCTGTTGTGAGCCATAAAACATTTGTGGCATGGGCAAACAGGGTGGAGGAATACTAGAGGGAGAGAAGTAATGGAAGAATGTGAGACTGGTGTATTCAAAGAAGGAATGTAAGGAGAGGGATAAGTGGAAACTCTTTTGTAATGGCTACCCCTTGAAGGGAGTTCCTGGAGGGAACAGTTGTCAAAAATATAAATAGATAGACAGTGTATCGGTAAAAATACTATCCCAATACACTCCCATCCTTATCTATTGTCTCTTATATTTGTTTAAATATTAAGAGTATATGGTGTGGGAGGTAAGCTGCAAGAAGCAGTGAAAAGTTTTTACCAAGGATGTAAGGCATGCATACGAGTAGGAAGAGATTAGAGTGACTGGTTCACAGTGAAGGTTGTTGTGCAGCAAAGGTGTGTGATGTCTCCATGCTTGTTCAATATGTTTATGGATGGGGTGGTAAGGGAGGTAAATGCATGAGTTTTGGAGAGAATGTGAGTATGACTTCAGTTGGGGATAAGAGGGCCTGAGAAGTGTCGGTTGATGTTTGCTGATGATACAGCACTGGTTGCTAATTCAAGTGAGAAATTGCAGAAGTTGGTGACTGAGTTTGGAAAAGTGTGAGAGAAGAAAACTGAGAGTAAGTGTGAATGAGAGCACAGTTATTTGGTTCAGCAGGATTGAAGGACAAATTAATTGATATGAAAGTTTGAATGGAGAAAGGTCAGAGGAAGTGAAGTGTTCTAGATATCTGGGAGTTGATCTCACAGTGAATAGAGCCATGGAAGTGGAAGTGTCACAGGGTGGGAGACGGGGTGAAGGTTCTGGGAGCAATGAAGAATGTTTGGAAGGAGACAAAATTATCTCAGAAAGCAAAAATGAGTATGTTTGAGGGAATAGTAGTTCTAACATTATATGGTTGTGAGGCATGGGATATAGATAGGGTTGTATGGAGGAGGGTGGATGTGTTGGAAATGAAATGCTTCAGGTCAATTTGTGATATAAAAAGAGTGTGGTTGAAAACGCAGAATAGGGTGTGTTGAAATAGTTTGGAAATATGGAGAGAATGAGTGAGGAAAGGTTGACAAAGAGGATACATGTGTCAAAGGTGGAGGGAACAAGGAGAAGCAGGAGACCACATTGGAGGTGGAAGGATGGAGTGAAAGAGATTTTGAGTGATTGGGGCCTGAACATGCAGGAGGGTGAGAGGCATATAAGGAATAGAGTGAACTGGAATAATGTGGTATACCAGGGTAGACAAGCTATCAATGGACCAAACCAGGGCATGTGAAACATCTGGGGTAAAACATGGAATGGTCTATGGGGCCTAGATGTGGATAGGGAGCTGTGGTATCAGTGCATTACACATGACAGTGAGAGACTGGGTGTGAATGAGTGTGGCCTTTTTGTCTGTTTTCCTGGCACTACCTCATTGAAGCAAGAGGAAGCAATACTGTTTCCTGTGGGGTGGGGTGGTGCTGGGATTGGATCGAAGGTAAACAAGCATGAATATGTACATATGTATATATCTGTGTATGTGTGTGTATATGTTGATATGTATATGTATGTTTATGGTCATTTATGTATAATATATGTGAATATGAGTGGATGGGTCACTCTTCGTCTGTTTCCTGGCGCAACCTCAATGGTGCAGGAAACGGGGATCAAGTATAATAAACAAGTATAATAAATTATGAGGACTCTAAATCATTCATCAAGTATGAACCTTCCGAGAGAATCATGCACAAAAAAGTACAAGAAAATAAAATACATCTCATAAATTCATTAATTTTATCTTGAATGTTTTGAAATTATCTTCATCACTAATGATCAGTAGGAGGGGGAAAGACCTCCATATATTTCACCTACTTTTTCCAATAATTTTCTGATAATATGGATAATTTTAAATCCATGCATTTTGAAAGGGCCTATAAAAATATGCATAAAAGACAGAATTTATCATATCGCATTACATATTATGTTTTGAATGTTTTGAAATGACAAGACAAGAATTCCATCTCAGTATGACATAATTCCCATACTGGCCAAAACATACAGAACAAAACAGTCCATGCAATCTATTTTTTCCTTTTTTTTCTATTATGTTCAGTCACTGTCTCCTGCGTTAGCAAGGTAGCGCAGGGAAACAACCAAAAGAATGGTCCAACTCACTCACATACACATAAATGCCCACACATGCACATATACATACCTAGACATTTCAGCATATGCATACACAGTGGGAAGTATTCTTTCTCCCCTATCCCTAGGGATAGAGGCAACTGTTTTGGGAGCAGCTGAGTGAGTGTGTTAGTAGTTTTAATGCATGTGACCGGGTTATAGTGATGGATGATTTGAATGCAAAGGTGAGTACTGAGGAAGTTGAGGGAATAATTGGTGTACATGGGGTGTTCAGTGTTGTAAATGGAAATGGTGAAAAGCTTGTAGATTTGTGTGCTGAAAAAGGACTGGTGACTGGGAATAACTGGTTTAAAAAGAGAGATATACATAAGTATACGTATGTAAGTAGGAGAGATGGCCAAAGAGCATTATTAGATCATGTATTAACTGATAGGCATGTGAAAGAGAGACTTTTGGGTGTTAATGTGCTGAGAGGTGCAACTGGAGGGATGTCTGATCATTACCTTGTGGAGGCAAAGGTGAAGATCTGTAGAGGTTCTCAGAAAAGAAAAGAGAATGTTGGGTTGAAGAGAGTGGTGAGAGTAAGTGAGCTTGGGAAGGAGACTTATGTGAGGAAGTACCAAGAGAGACTGAGTACAGAATGGAAAAAGGTGAGAACAAATTAGGTAAGGGGAGTGGGGGAGGAATGGGATGTATTTAGGGAAGCAGTGATGGCTTGCGCAAAAGATGCTTGTGGCATGAGAAGCGTGGGAGGTGGGCAGATTAAAAAGGGTTGTGAGTGGTGGTATGAAGTAAGATTATTAGTGAAAGAGGAGAGAGAGGCATTTGGATGAGTTTTGCAGGGAAATAGTGCAAATGACTGGGAGATGTATGAAAGAAAGAGGCAGGAGGTTAAGAGAAAGGTGCAAGAGGTGAAAAAGAGGGCAAATGAGAGCTGGGATGAGACAGTATCATAAAATTTTAGGGAGGATAAAAAGATGTTTTGGAAGGGGGTAAATAAAGTGCATAAGACAAGAGAACAAATGGGAACATAGGTGAAGGGGGTTAATGTGGAGGTAATAACAAGTAGTGGTGATGTGAGGAGGTGGAGTGAGTATTTTGAAGGTTTGTTGAATGAGTTAGATGGTTGAGTGGCAGATATAGGGTGTTTTGGTTGAGGTGGTGTGCAAAGTGAGAGGTTTAGGGAGAATGATATGGTAAACAGAGAAGAGGTAGTGAAAGCTTTGCGGAAGATGAAAGCTGGCAAGGCAGCAGGTTTGGATGGTATTGCAGTGGAGTTAATTAAAAATGGGGGTGACTGTGTTCTTGACTGGTTAGTCAACAAACAAAGGCCACATTCGTTCACACTCAGTCTCTAGCTGTCATGCAATAATGCCCTAAACCACAGCTCCCTTTCCACATCCAGGCCCCACACAACTTTCCATGGTTTACCCCAGAAGCTTCACATGCCCTGATTCAATCCATTGACAGCACGTCGACCCCGGTATACCACATCGATCCAATTCACTCTATTCCTTGCACGCCTTTCACCCTCCTGCATGTTCAGGCCCCGATCACTCAAAATCTTTTTCACTCCATCTTTCCACCTCCAATTTGGTCTCCCACTTCTCGTTCCCTCCACCTCCGACACATATATCCTCTTGCTCAATCTTTCCTCACTCATTCTCTCCATGTGCCCAAACCATTTCAAAACACCCTCCTCTGCTCTCTCAACCACGCTCTTCTTATTTCCACACATCTCTCTTACCCTTACATTACTTACTCGATCAAACCACCTCACACCACACATTGTCCTCAAACATCTCATTTCCAGCACATCCACCTTCCTGCGCAATACTCTATCCATAGCCTACGCCTCGCAACCATACAACATTGTTGGAACCACTATTCCTTCAAACATACCCATTTTTGCTTTCCGAGATAATGTTCTCGACTTCCACACATTCTTCAAGGCTCCCAGGATTTTCGCCCCCTCCCCCACTCTATGATTCACTTCTGCTTCCATGGTTCCATCCGCTGCCAGATCCACTCCCAGATATCTAAAACACTTTACTTCCTCCAGTTTTTCTCCATTCAAACTCACCTCCCAATTGACTTGACCCTCAACCCTACTGTACCTACTAACCTTGCTCATATTCACATTTACTCTTAACTTTCTTCTTTCACACACTTTACCAAACTCAGCCACCAGCTTCTGCAGTTTCTCACATGAATCAGCCACCAGCGCTGTATCATCAGCGAACAACAACTGACTCACTTCCCAAGCTCTCTCATCCCCATATATCTTTTCTTTCTTTCCTTCATACTATTCGCCATTTCCCGCATTAGCAAGGTAGCGTTAGGAACAGAGGACTGGCCCTTTGAGGGAATATCCTCACCTGGCCCCTTCTCTGTTCCTTCTTTTGGAAAATTAAAAAAAAACAAGAGGGGAGGATTTCCAGCCACCCGCTCCCTCCCCTTTTAGTCGCCTTCTACGACATGCAGGGAATATGTGGGAAGTATTCTTTCTCCCCTATCCCCAGGGATAATATATATTTATTATATATCTATACTATATTTATATTATATATTATATATATATATTATATATTATATATTTTATTTTATATTTTTTTTTCTTTGCTTTGTCGCTGTCTCCCGCGTTTGCGAGGCAGCGCAAGGAAACAGACGAAAGAAATGGCCCAACCCACCCCCATACACATGTATATACATATGTCCACACACGCAAATATACATACCTACACAGCTTTCCATGGTTTACCCCAGACGCTTCACATGCCCTGATTCAATCCACTGACAGCACGTCAACCCCGGTATACCACATCGCTCCAATTCACTCTATTCCTTGCCCTCCTTTCACCCTCCTGCATGTTCAGGCCCCGATCACACAAAATCTTTTTCAATCCATCTTTCCACCTCCAATTTGGTCTCCCTCTTCTCCTCGTTCCCTCCACCTCCGACACATATATCCTCTTGGTCAATCTTTCCTCACTCATTCTCTCCATGTGCCCAAACCATTTCAAAACACCCTCTTCTGCTCTCTCAACCACGCTCTTTTTATTTCCACACATCTCTCTTACCCTTACGTTACTTACTCGATCAAACCACCTCACACCACACATTGTCCTCAAACATCTCATTTCCAGCACATCCATCCTCCTGCGCACAACTCTATCCATAGCCCACGCCTCGCAACCATACAACATTGTTGGAACCACTATTCCTTCAAACATACCCATTTTTGCTTTCCGAGATAATGTTCTCGACTTCCACACATTCTTCAAGGCTCCCAGAATTTTCGCCCCCTCCCCCACCCTATGATCCACTTCCGCTTCCATGGTTCCATCCGCTGCCAGATCCACTCCTAGATATCTAAAACACTTCACTTCCTCCAGTTTTTCTCCATTCAAACTCACCTCCCAATTGACTTGACCCTCAACCCTACTGTACATATATAAATATGTATATGAGTGGATGGATGTGTGGATCAGGTGTTTGCTTTGAAAAATGTATGTGAGAAATACTTAGAAAAGCAAATGGATTTGTATGTAGCATTTATGGATCTGGAGAAGGCATATGATAGAGTTGATAGAGATGCTCTGTGGAAGGTATTAAGAATATATGGTGTGGGAGGCAAGTTGTGAGAAGCAGTGAAAAGTTTTTATCGAGGATGTAAGGCATGTGTACGTGTAGGAAGAGAGGAAAGTGATTGGTTCTCAGTGAATGTAGGTGTGTGATGTCTCCATGGTTGTTTAATTTGTTTATGGATGGGGTTATTAGGGAGGTGAATGCAAGAGTTTTGGAAAGAGGGGCAAGTATGAAGTCTGTTGGGGATGAGAGAGCTTGGGAAGTGAGTCAGTTGTTGTTCGCTGATGATACAGCGCTGGTGGCTGATTCATGTGAGAAACTGCAGAAGCTGGTGACTGAGTTTGGTAAAGTGTGTGAAAGAAAAAAGTTAAGAGTAAATGTGAATAAGAGTAAGGTAATTAGGTACAGTAGGGTTGAGGGTCAAGTCAATTGGGAGGTAAGTTTGAGTGGAGAAAAACTGGAGGAAGTAAAGTGTTTTAGATATCTGGGAGTGGATCTGGCAGTGGATGGAACCATGGAAGCGGAAGTGGATCATAGGGTGGGGGAGGGGGCGAAAATCCTGGGAGCCTTGAAGAATGTGTGGAAGTCGAGAACATTATCTCGGAAAGCAAAAATGGGTATGTTTGAAGGAATAGTGGTTCCAACAATGTTGTATGGTTGCGAGGCGTGGGCTATGGACAGAGTTGTGCGCAGGAGGATGGATGTGCTGGAAATGAGATGTTTGAGGACAATGTGTGGTGTGAGGTGGTTTGATCGAGTGAGTAACGTAAGGGTAAGAGAGATGTGTGGAAATAAAAAAAGCGTGGTTGAGAGAGCAGAAGAGGGTGTTTTGAAATGGTTTGGGCACATGGAGAGAATGAGTGAGGAAAGATTGAGCAAGAGGATATATGTGTCGGAGGTGGAGGGAACGAGGAGAAGTGGGAGACCAAATTGGAGGTGGAAAGATGGAGTGAAAAAGATTTTGTGTGATCGGGGCCTGAACATGCAAGAGGGTGAAAGGAGGGCAAGGAATAGAGTGAATTGGATCGATGTGGTATACCGGGGTTGACGTGCTGTCAGTGGATTGAATCAGGGCATGTGAAGCGTCTGGGGTAAACCATGGAAAGCTGTGTAGGTATGTATATTTGCGTGTGTGGACGTATGTATATACATGTGTATGGGGGTGGGTTGGGCCATTTCTTTCGTCCGTTTCCTTGCGCTACCTTGCAAACGCGGGAGACAGCGACAAAGCAAAAAAAAAAAAAAAAAAAATGAGTGGATGGGCCATTCTTCATCTGTTTCCTGGCGCTACCTCCCTGACATGGGAAACAGCCACTAAGTATGATAAAAAAATATAAGTAACATCTCTCTTACCCTTTCGTTACTTACTTGATCTAACCACCTCACACCACATATTGTCCTCAAACATTTTATTTCCAACACATCCACCCTCCTCTGTGCCACCCTATCTATAGCCCATGCCTCACAATCATACAGCATTATTGGAACCACTATTCCTTCAAACATACCCATATTTGCTCTCTGAGGTAATGTCCTCTCCTTCCACACATTCTTCAATGCTCCCAGAACCTTTGCCCCTTCGCACATCCTGTGATTCACTTCCACTTCTATCGTTCCATTTGCTGCCACGTCCACTCCCAGATATCTAAAACACTTCACTTCCTCCAATTTTTCTCAATCGAAATCAACTTGTCCCTCAACCTTACTGAACCTAATAACCTTGCTCTAATTCTCATTTACTCTCAACTTTCTCCTTTCACACACTTTTCCAAACTCCATCACCAACTTCTGCAGATTGTCACTTGTATCGGCCACCAGAACTGTATCATTGGCAAACAATACCTGACACACTTCCCAGGCCCTCTCATCTCCAACAGACTACATACTCGCTCCTCTCTCCAGAACTCTTGCATTTACCTCCCTAACCATCCCATCCATACACAAATATATTTATGATAATCACATTAGTCTGTGATGAAAGTTATGAAGGTGAAACTGCACTTCAGTAGGGGTTAATACAATCCTATTCAATATGTAATGTTTCTATACACGTGGCATGACATGTTTCGTGGAAACAATCCACCTCATCAGGTGCCAATACTTAATAAAGTTATTCAAATCTCAGCATCACAACAGAAGTACCTTAAAAGTGGAACAGGAGGAGGACGCACTGTCCATCTCCATCAGGGCAATAGTTTTTTAAACCTGATAAACACTTGAGGTGTGCTGAGGTTTTAGTTTTTTGAACAATCTGACAGCCTGACTGCCTCTGAGAAACACTGTACTCGAGTAGCCCTCTGCCAGTGTCTTGTCAAGGGTGATGCACTAAAGGCTAAGAAGTGGCACCGGAGTCCAACATTTATGCTGGGGAGTAAAGGGGTCAAGCAACTGAGGGTGATGACTCTGAATGTTAATGGGATGACTGGTGGGAGTAAAAGGAGGGAGCTCGTGGAAAAATTAAAAGCTATAGTTTGAATGTGTTGAGGACTTGGGGAAACCCATAACCTTGGGCAGGATTTATGGAGTGAAAATGGAAATGAGTAAAGCAAACTGAGGGAAGGCATGGAAGGAGGAGTGGTATGGATGGGAATGAATGAAAATTATCAGGGAAGGAGGAAAGGAGAATGTGCAAATGTGCTATCACCAAAAGTATGGGAGGGTTTTACAAAGCATGGATGGAATGGATTAAGAATAGTGTTAGAGAAAAGAAAAAAGATTGAAACTGTATGTATGCATCGTTATGTGTATATGTGCCTGTGAATATGAAGACTGTGCACGGCAAGGATGAAATGAAGCAGTTCTTGAGAAATTTGAATGACTGTATAAATGGGTTTGAGAAGGATAGAAAGGTGGTTGAAATGAGTGATATGAATGCGATGGTGGAAATTGATGAAATGGGTGAGGTAGGTGACATAAATGGGAAGTGCCTGGAATAAATGAGGATGAAAGTTATCTTGTGGATGTCTGTGCCGAGAGTGGTTTATTCCTTGCAAACACCTGTTTTCAGCACAAGATGATCCAGAGATATATGCATATGAGAAATGATGGAAGAGAAGGGCAAAAGGGTTGGAATGACTATGTGGCAGTGGAGGAAAGGCTGAGAAAGGTTGTGCTGGATGCTAGAGTTATGAGTGGATTCTTGGAGATTCTTACCATTTTGCAGTTTCATGGAGATGAGAATTTGGGAGAAGTGGAGGTATATGGTGTAAGGAAGAATGGTGTTGTTAAAGTGTTGAAAAGCAAGATGAATTAGAAGGAATGCAAGGAGCATGAAAGAAGGGTGAATGAAAGTTTAGATGGAAGTACAGTAAATGCAGGGATGAAGTCAGGTGTGAATGTGTTTACAATGTTTAAAGAAAGATTGTTAAAGATTGTAGAATTAGTAGTTGGGCCTAAGGCTGCGAGATATGAGAATAAAATGGATGCATGGTGAACAGATGAGATTTGAAATGCTGTGGAAGGGAGGAAAAATGCATATGGTAGAATGCTTGAAAGGAATGTACCAGTGGAAGTTCAACAAAGTTGGAGAAAGAATCTAAGATGTGTAAGCAGAATGTTAAGAAGCTGACAGAGGAGAGCAAGAAAGTGTAGAGGAGATTTCAGAAGACAGTTGAGAGAAAGGTTTAGGGAAAATAAGAAATTGTACATGAAGGAGGAGAAAAAGAAAGAAGTATATGCAAAAGTGAAAATGGTAATGCGAGAGGTACGGAAGGAAGGTTGCTGAATCAAAAGGAGGAAGTGAAAGGAAGATAGAAAGAGTATTTTGAAGAAGTCGTGTGAGAGAGAAGGGGAGGCAGCAGTTATCACAAGGAAGATAGAGAAAAAGCATCCAAGTGCTGGGGCCTATGGTAAGAAGGGAGGTAAAATGGGTAGTAATGAGGTTAAAGGTTGGAGAGGAACCTGAAGTGGGTGGGATTAAGGCCAAAATGCTGAAGTACAGAGGAAAAAAGTGATATAGGCTTGCATTTGATATGTAATTTAGCATGGAAGCAGCAAGTTGTATCTCAGGACTGAGTGAAAGCTATTATAGTTCCTTTATTCAATGGAAAAGGTGCTATGGATGTATGCAGAAATTGTATGAGAATAAGTCTGTTAAGCGTACCTAAAAAAGTGCATGAAAGAGCAATAACTGACAGAGTGATGGAACTGACTTAATGCAGAATAAGTGAGGTGCAAGAACGTTTAGGAAAGGCAGGGGAAGTGTGGATCTGATTTTTGTGGTGAGAATGAAAGTGGAAAAATATTCAGCGAGAGATAAAAGACTTTTTGAAGGTTTTATGGTTCTTGAGAAAGCATGTGACAGAAATGAGTGGAATACTTTATAGGATGTGATAATGATATATGGGGTAGGGGAACAACTGTTGGATGATGTGAAAGCCTTCTACAGAAAAGCAAATGCACGTGTAGGAGTGGATGGAGAGTTGAGTGAAAGTTTCGGTATACATGTGGGTGTGAAGCAGGGTTGTACGATGTCACAGTGACATTTTAACATATATATGAATGGAGTGATAAGAGCGATGAAAGTAAAACCAGGGAAAGGAGGTGCAGAGATGGAGCACGGCAGTGTTGAATGGTGGGTAGTGATAAGCCTGTTAATGGATGATACTGTGTTGTTTGCAAAGAATAAAAAAATGTTGCAGAGGGTTGTAAATATATATAAGTGTAAGTGATTGAAGGTAAATGCAAGCAGAAGTAAAGTAATGGTAATCAAAAGAAAACAGAATGAAAGAATAAGTTGTGGTTGTGAAGCAGAGTTGAGTGATGTCACTGTGGATGATACTGTATTGTTTGCAAAGAATAAAGAGGAGTTGCAGGAGATTTTAAGTGGGTATAAGTGTAGGTGATTGAAGGTTAATGCAAGTGGAAGTAAAGTAATGGTAATCAAAAGTAAACAGAAAGAATAAATTTTGTGAAGCCGTATAGATTGAGAGAAGAAAATTTACTGAGTTAAAACATGTGGGGGAGAGAGACTGGAAGAGGTGACAGAAATTGATAATTTGGGAGCTATCTTGGGTATGTTTAGTGACATGGAAGGAGAGATAAGGGAGAAACTAGCACAGGGCAGGTGAGTCATTTGGTCTCTAACTAGAATAAGGAAGGATAGAGGAGTAAGTATGGAAGTGACCTACGTAGCCAAAACATGGACGTAGAATGAGTTGCAGAGGTTAAGAATCCAGACAGTGAAAATGAGCTATTTGAGAGGAGCATGTAGTATGACTAGATGGAATGAAGATAGTAGTGATAGGGTGTATGAGAGATTTGGTAAGGCAGGGAAAACAAAGGGAATGAAATGTGTACTGGTAGAGTGGGTGAACTGTAATACTCTGAAGATGTTTGAGCAAATAGAAAAAATGCAAGACAGGGAGTTTATAGGGAAAGTGTATAACAGTACAATTAGAGGGGTTGGAATGAAAGGAAGACCAACTGTGACACAGAGAAACAGAGTGGAAGAGGACTGGATTGAAACAGTGGCAGAAGAATGCATGGAATGGTGTATGCAAAGGAAGCATATAAGGACATGGATAAGTGGAGACTTTTCTGCCATGGCCATCCCCATGATGGGAGCTCCTAAAGTGAAAAGGCATCAGCAATAATGATAGAACAGACAAACAGTCAAACATACCTGACCCAAACATACCTGACCCCTTCATTGGTTTCAAGTGGAAAGTGCACTTAAAAAATGTCATGAAACGAGGAACTACTTATAATAATAACTACTTGTGAAACTTAATTATCATGAACATGAATAGCTACTGTCATCATGATCCCCAAAGGGTCAGCAGGTAATAGCTGGTATGCAGCCAATGACTCCGGAGGTATATTACTAGTACTACCCACCAGGGTATCAGGAAGGTTAGTGACAGCTGTGAAGTAAGCAAGCACTTCAGTGGTTATCAAGTTGCACTCCTTTGACCCAGGTACCTGTCTTTTATTTCTGCCTCACCCAGACGTGGACTACTGGCATTCTTTCCAATTTGCAATCTCTCCTTTTCATACATAACATGTGGCAAAACTTAACTCACACAGGTCATTCTTTGTAACTCTAGATTTTCCAGCAGTGAGCACTATGTGCTAGCCCTCCCTTTTGGCAAAATGGTAGGAGCAAGAGACAGAAGTAGCAGGTAGGAATATTCAGGTAGGAGCATTAGGTAGAAATATTAAGTAGAAATAGCATAAAGGAACATTAGGCGACAGCATAAGGTAGAAGTAGTCAATAGGATCATTATGTAGTAGTCTCTGTAAACAGTGCTAGACTTGCCCTCTGTCAGTGGCCTGTTAAGGGTGAGGCACTAAAGGCTAAGAAGTGGCACTGGAGTTCATTAGCTATAGAGAATCTATTGTTGTGGCTACCCCATTGTGGGAGTACTGATAGGGTACAGGTGTTAGGTATATACATCGACAGACAAAGGATAAAAAATAAAGAAAAATGGGCATTTGGTATTAACAGCAAAGTAACCTACCAGGTACAAATGAGTAAAACATCTACACAAAACCAGAAACCTTTTCACCATCAACAAAGGTTTAAAGCTACCTGCTCCTAAGAAATGTAAAAAAACAAAACCTTTAAATCATTTTCAAAATTGCACTAAAAAGAATAATTTCAAACGCTTCCAGGAATAAAAAGATTAAATACAACTTTCAAAATTCTCAATTATACAAGACTAAAAAACTTACTCATAGGGGTGTTGACCTTCACACTAGAACGGGTGGGACCTTGTCCTTTGCTGAGCAGTTGATTCAAAATTTCAGACTGGTTACGACCAGGTGGCTGCCATGGACCTGGAGTATGCAACTTTTTCTCCAGGTCCTTTGGAAGCTTTTCTTGGGGTAGACCTTGAGGGTTTGCATGCTGAGATGGAGGTTGATTCTGCAGTAGAAGAAAGTAACTCTATACATACTGAGTGTAAAACCTAAAGTCTAAGGGTAAAAACTACCAATTCATAACGGTACTGTATCTCTAAATTTCAAGAATGATGATACATTAGGAGATTCATCCTTAGCTCCTACATCTTAACATATCAAAAAATCATACCGATTAATGAATGTTAAATCATATCTATGCAGAGGTATTCACTAGAAAGATGAGGAACACTTGGGATACTGGAAAATTTTGATAGGACCACAAGTACAATTTAAGAATTAACAACTGCTGCTTTACCCATCCTCGCATCTAAGTCATCCATCGCTAACATCCAATCTTTTGCATCCAAACTACTGAACTACTGACACAGTCATTTAGCTGCTCACAAAACATCTGTCTCTCTTCTTTCTCAGAGCCCAATGTATAATAAGCACTATTAATGCTCTATCTCATCGTTGACATGCAGGTACAGGAAACACACACTAGGGACAATGTCTCAATGATTCCCTCTCACCATAAGAATCCAAATCCTGTCAGTGTCTCCTTATGCTAAAAACCCCAAATATCAATATCTTACCTTCTTGGAGAAGTTAACCTATTGTTTCATGATTATTGTTGTCATTGTATATTTGTTCTGGGTCATAATGATTCTTTGGAGGATTACATATCATCAATAGCACTATGCAATTCTTTCCTATAAATATCCCTCCCATTATGCACTGTCTGACAGGTCCATCTACAACTGTTTCCTGAAACTTAAAAGTCATCTCTTATTAGGAGAGCCAAACATCCTCCTCCTCCTTTGCCTTCTCTTTCCCTCCTTAATATCATGTACCCTTATGGACAAATCTTTTTAGATATCATCTCTTTAGTATGCTCTATTTCCACAACTCCATTAGTATGAGGTGCATGTTTTCTTTATATGATCCTTTAATTCCAGCTCTTTACTTAGTACTACTAACTCACTAGTATTTGTATACAATCATTTCAGTCTGCTATTAACACTGCCTAATATTCCAGTCTTCTCTGCAGCACTGGCAGGGGAGTTCTGTCTTCTTGCCTCATTTGGCATCTCCTGTTCTTTGCCTTGACTGCATTCTTTGCTTTTTCCCCCCCATCTTCCTTTGGTCTATCACAATTGATCAATGCTTGATGAAAGTCCACTTTGTTTCTGAGTTTCTTAGCCTGTCTTAGTACCTCCTAGCAAGATGAATCCAAATCTAACAAAACCATAATTGGTTGTCCCTTTAAGTCTCTATTTCAACCACCCTTTATGTCCTGATTGAATCCATCATTTGTCTTGATTATTACCATCAATTCTTCTTTCCTTTATTGCAGTGATTACAACTCTAGTGCCTTTGAAAACCATTTAATGAAGCTGGTAACTTTATTGCCTTTAGAAACCCTTTAAAGAGCATTTCTGTTTTCTTTCACTTTTTCTCTTTATTTGGTGTGTGTTCTTCATACACTCTGAAAATAATCAAAGATTTACATCTTTTGAGTTCCTGGTTAACTATTCTTCTTAACTGAAGTGAGGTGCTACCCAACATGCAGTTAAGACTATCAGGTTTGGTTCATGAGCATCTGTACCTCTGGCTTTTTTTTTACAGCCTCCTTTTAGGTAAAAAGAACTGATCCTCCACTCTGCACTTTTCTGAAATTCTCATCAACCAAACCATAAATTTTGCCAATTGTTCAGTGTCCCAGATTCTTGTTGCACTGCATCAGTCTACATGCTCAAGTCTGTTGCTTAGCCCCTACTCACAAATACAAATACTGTGTTAAGGAAGTGTTAAGGAAATCTTTTCTTGTTCCATTACCTCTATGACATCTAGAATAACCCCTTCTCACCTCTACTGCTCTTTAACTATTCTAACTTCATTCTTCTGGTTACATGCTTTATCAACACCCGAACTGATGTCAATCTGTGCTCATGATTATTTCTCTTCATTTTCAATTCCTTGAATCCCTCTTCCATAACATGTCTCATCGTCTTTAAACTGATATTTTGAGTTTCATTACTTCCATCTCTATATATGTTAAACTCTAATCCTATTTTTTTCATTTTTTTCAGCTAACATCACCAAACTTTTGTTCTCTAGTGATACATGTTGTATCCCTCCCTCTTGCTTCCTTTTTGAGGACCTTGCTACAATTGCCTGGGCTTGATATTCTGCCTTACCTAAATCCATTTCTTGCTCATATCAAACTGAAATGAGAAGAAAACAGAACAACTTTACTGAGTGTTAAGCAAGTATAATGTGACTGCCTTTGGAGGTCTGTTTTCTGGATAACTTGATCTATTATCCTACTTACTTTCATTGTCCTCTTATTTTCTTGGCTCAGGCAGTATAAAGGTCTAATACTGCTCCCCATAAAAGTAAGAATAACAGTGATACAGTTAGTTGGTAATCAAATAGTTTTATCCAAGGAATATTCTTTAAAAATTGTTGTCAGTGTTGCTGTCAAGTTGTAGATATTTTACCAACTAAATGTTCACTCACAATGAAGCTTCTTAACATATGCTCATTGCTCCCAAGTTAGCCACTCACAATATGTTTCTTGGATATCCTTTATATGTAGAGTATTTAAAAACTTTGCTTTGCTTTGAAGAACAACATATTTTTTCCCTACCTCCACCATAACTGTAAACTTTAGAAATTTCACAATCAAACTTAATATCTTATCCAGTACTTATATCATTCCAGGGTCCATTCACACTCAATTCCCAAACCTTGCTGTACATAACAGGCCTGCTGGAATGATAATCCTCTGAAATCTTGAGTAAGCTTCACCAAGTCCAGGGAGCTCATGTGCGTGTGTGTGTGCGCATGCATGCGTGTGTACATTTTTACTTACCAATTTCTATGCGCTTATTCATATTGTATAGGGAAGAAGTTTTACACTCATGGGGCCCCATCTATTGACCACCATCTACTAGCATATTACTCTTTAAACCTATATATGTTGGCTGCATTAACCAAGTCTTCAGTTATTATATTTCATTCATAAAGTTATCCCTGGGGATAGGGGAGAAAGAATACTTCCCACGCATTCCTCATGTGTCGTGGAAGGCGACTAAAGGGGACGGGAGCTGGGGGCCAGAAACACTCCCCTCCTTGTATTTCAACTTTCTAAAAGGGGAAACAGAAGAAGGAGTCACGCAGGGAGTGCTCATCCTCCTCGAAGGCTCAGATTGGGGTGTCTAAATGTGTGTGGATGTAACCAAGATGAGAAAAAAGGAGAGATAGGTAGTATGTGATTATTGGTGCATATGCACCTGGGAATGAGAAGAAAGATCATGAGAGGCAAGTGTTTTGGGAGCAGTTGAATGAGTGTGTTAGTGGTTTTGATGCACATGGCCGGGCTATAGTGATGGGTGAATTGAATGCAAAGGTGAGTAATGTGGCATATATGGAGTGTTCAGTGTTGTAAATGGAAATGGTGAAGAGCTTGTAGATTTATGTGCTGAAAAAGGACTGGTGATTGGGAATACCTGGTTTAAAAAGCGAGATATACATAAGTATACGTAAGTAAGTAGGAGAGATGGCCAGACAGCGTTATTGGATTACATGGTTATTGAAAGACGCACGAAAGAGAGACTTTTGGATGTTAATGTGCTGAGAGGTGCAACTGGAGGGATGTCTGATCATTATCTTGTGGAGGTGAAGGTGAAGATTTGTGGGGGTTTTCAGAAAAGAAGAGAGAATGTTGGGGTTAAGAGAGCAGTGAGAGTAAGTGAGCTTGGGAAGGAGACTTGTGTGAGGAAGTACCAGGAGAGACTGAGTACAGAATGGAAAAAGGTGAGAACAAAGGAGGTAAGGGGAGTGGGGGAGAAATGGGATGTATTAAGGGAAGCAGTGATGGCTTGCACAAAAGATGCTTGTGGCATGAGAATCGTGGGAGGTGGGTTGATTAGAAAAGGTAGTGAGTGGTGGGATGAAGAAGTAAGATTATTAGTGAAAGAGAAGAGAGAGGCATTGAGATGATTTTTGCAGGGAAAAAATGCAAATGAGTGGGAGAGGTATAAAAGAAAGAGGCAGGAGGTCAAGAGAAAGGTGCAAGAGGTGAAAAAGAGGGCAAATGAGAGTTGGGGTGAGAGAGTATCATTAAATTTTAGGGAGAATAAAAAGATGTTTTGGAAGGAGGCAAATAAAGTGCGTAAGACAAGGGAGGAAATGGGAACTTCAGCGAAGGGGGCTAATGAGGAGGTGATAACAAGTAGTGGTGATGTGAGAAGGAGATGGAGTGAGTATTTTGAAGGTTTGTTGAATGTGTTTGATGATAGAGTGGCAGATGTGGGGTGTTTTGGTCGAGGTGGTGTGCAAAGTGAGAGGGTTAGGGAAAATGATTTGGTAAATAGAGAAGAGGTAGTAAAAGCTTTACGGAAGATGAAAGGCGGCAAGGCAGCAGGTTTGGATGGTATTGCAGTGGAATTTATTAAAAAAGGGGGTGACTGTATTGTTGACTGGTTGGTAAGGTTAATTAATGTCTGTATGATTCATGGTGAGGTGCCTGAGGATTGGCAGAATGCATGCATAGTGCCATTGTATAAAGGCGAAGGGGATAAGAGTGAGTGCTCAAATTACAGAGGTATAAGTTTGTTGAGTATTCCTGGTAGATTATATGGGAGGGTATTGATTGAGAGGGTGAAGGCATGTACAGAGCATCTGACTGGGGAAGAGCAGTGTGGTTTCAGAAGTGGTAGAGGATGTGTGGATCAGGTGTTTGCTTTGAAGAATGTATGCGAGAAATACTTAGAAAAACAAATGGATTTGTATGTAGCATTTATGGATCTGGAGAAGGCATATGACAGAGTTGATAGAGATGCTCTGTGGAAGGTTTTAAGAATATATGGTGTGGGAGGCAAGTTGCTAGAAGCAGTGAAAAGTTTTTATCGAGGATGTAAGGCATGTGTACGTGTAGGAAGAGAGGAAAGTGATTGGTTCTCAGTGAATGTAGGTTTATGGCAGGGGTGTGTGATGTCTCCATGGTTGTTTAATTTGTTTATGGATGGGGTTGTTAGGGAGGTGAATGCAAGAGTTTTGGAAAGAGGGGCAAGTATGCAGTCTGTTGTGGATGAGAGAGCTTGGGAAGTGAGTCAGTTGTTGTTCGCTGATGATACAGCGCTGGTGGCTGATTCATGTAAGAAACTGCAGAAGCTGGTGACGGAGTTTGGTAAAGTGTGTGAAAGAAAGTTAAGAGTAAATGTGAATAAAAGCAAGGTTATTAGGTGCAGTAGGGTTGAGGGTCAAGTCAATTGGGAGGTAAGTTTGAATGGAGAAAAGCTGGAGAAAGTGAAGTGTTTTAGATATCTGGGAGTGGATCTGGCAGCGGATGGAACCATGGAAGCGGAAGTGAATCATAGGGTGGGGGAGGGGGCGAAAATTCTGGGAGCCTTGAAAAATGTTTGGAAGTCGAGAACATTATCTCGGAAAGCAAAAATGGGTATGTTTGAAGGAATAGTGGTTCCAACAATGTTGTATGGTTGCGAGGCGTGGGCTATGGATAAAGTTATGCGCAGGAGGGTGGATGTGCTATAATGAGATGTGTGAGGACAATATGTGGTGTGAGGTGGTTTGATCGAGTAAGTAATGTAAGGGTGAGAGAGATGTGTGGAAATAAAAAGAGTGTGGTAGAGAGAGCAGAAGAGGGTGTTTTGAAATGGTTTGGTCACATGGAGAGAATGAGTGGGGAAAGATTGACCATGAGGATATATATGTCAGAGGTGGAGGGAATGAGGAGAAGTGGGAGACCAAATTGGAGGTGGAAAGATGGAGTGAAAAAGATTTTGAGTGATCGGGGCCTAAACATGCAGGAGGGTGAAAGGCGTGCAAGTGAATTGGAACGATGTGGTATACCGGGGTCAACGTGCTGTCAATGGATTGAACCAGGGCATGTGAACCGTCTGGGGTAAACCATGGAAAGTGTGTGGGGCCTGGATGTGGAAAGGGAGCTCTGGTTTCGGTGCATTATTACATGACAGCTAGAGACTGAGCGTGAACGAATGGGGTCTTTGGTGTTTTTCCTAGCGCTACCTCGCACACATGAGGGGGGAGGGGGTTGTTATTCCATGTGTGGCGAGGTGGCGATGGGAACAAATAAAGGCAGACAGTATGAATTATGTACATGTGTATATATGTATATGTCTGTGTGTGTATATATATGTGTACATTGAGATGTATAGGTATGTATATTGTGCGTGTGTGGACATGTATGTATATACATGTGTATGTGGGCGGGTTGGGCCATTCTTTCGTCTGTTTCCTTGCACTACCTCGCTTGTGCGGGAGACAGCGAGAAAGCAAAATAAAATAAATAAAAATATAATAAGGTAGTATGTTTGAGGAAAGGAACCTGGATGTTTTGGCTCTGAGTGAAACGAAGCTCAAGGGTAAAGGGGAAGAGTGGTTTGGGAATGTCTTGGGAGTAAAGTCAGGGGTTAGTGAGAGGACAAGAGCAAGGGAAGAAGTAGCACTACTCCTGAAAAAGGAGTTGTGGGAGTATGTGATAGAGTGTAAGAAAGTAAATTCTAGATTGATATGGGTAAAACTGAAAGTTGATGGAGAGAGATGGGTGATTATTGGTGCATATGCACCAGGGGATGAGAAGAAAGATCATGAGAAGCAAGTGTTTTGGGAGCAGCTGAATGAGTGTTAGTGGTTTTGATGCACAAGACCGGGTTATAGTGATGGATGATTTGAATGCAAAGGTGAGTAATGTGGCAGTTGAGGGAACAATTGGTTTACATGGGGTGTTCAGTGGTGTAAATGGAAATGGTGAAGAGCTTGTAGATTTATGTGCTGAAAAAGGACTGGAGATTGGGAATACCTGGTTTAAAAAGAGAGATATACATAAGTATACGTATGTAAGTAGGAGAGATGGCCAGACAGCATTATTGGATTACGTATTAATTGATAGGCGCGCGAAAGAGAGACTTTTGGATGTTAATGTGCTGAGAGGTGCAACTGGAGGGATGTCTGATCATTATCTTGTGGAGGCGAAGGTGAAGATTTGTAGGGGTTTTTAGAAAAGAAGAGAGAATGTTGGGGTGAAGAGAGTGGTGAGAGTAAGTGAGCTTGGGAAGGAGACTTGTGTGAGGAAGTACCAGGAGAGGCTGAGTACAGAATGGAAAAAGGTGAGAACAAAGGAGATAAGGGGAGTGGGGGAGGAATGGGATGTATTCAGGGAAGTAGTGATGGCTTGTGCAAAAGATGCTTGTGGCATGAGAAGTCTGGGAGGTGGGTTGATGAGAAAGGATAGTGAGTGGTGGGATGAAGAAGTAAGATTATTAGTGAATGAGAAGAGAGAGGCATTTGGACGATTTTTGCAGGGAAAAAATGCAAATGAGTGGGAGATGTATAAAAGAAAGAGGCAGGAGGTCAAGAGAATGGTGCAAGTGGTGAAAAAGAGGGCAAATGAGAGTTGGGGTGAGAGAGTATCATTAAATTTTAGGGAGAATAAAAAGATGTTTTGGAAGGAGGCAAATAAAGTGCGTAAGACAAGGGAGGAAATGGGAACTTCAGCGAAGGGGGCTAATGAGGAGGTGATAACAAGTAGTGGTGATGTGAGAAGGAGATGGAGTGAGTATTTTGAAGGTTTGTTGAATGTGTTTGATGATAGAGTGGCAGATATAGGGTGTTTTGGTCGAGGTGGTGTGCAAAGTGAGAGGGTTAGGGAAAATGATTTGGTAAACAGAGAAGAGGTAGTAAAAGCTTTGCGGAAGATGAAAGCCGGCAAGGCAGCAGGTCTGAATGGTATTGCAGTGGAATTTATCAAAAAAGGGGATGACTGTATTGTTGACTGGTTGGTAAGGTTATTTAATGTGTGTATGATTCATGGTGAGGAGCCTGAGGATTGGCGTAATGCTTGCATAGTGCCATTGTACAAAGGCAAAGGGGATAAGAGTGAGTTCTCAAATTACAGAGGTATAAGTTTGTTGAGTCTTCCTGATAAATTATATGGAAGGGTATGGATTGAGAGGGTGAAGGCATGTACAGAGCATCAGATTGGGGAAGAGCAGTGTGGTTTCAGAAGTGTTAAAGGATGTGTGGATAAGGTGTTTGCTTTGAAGAATGTATGTGAGAAATACTCAGAAAAGCAAATAGATATGTATGTAGCATTTATGGATCTGGAGAAGGCATATGATAGAGTTGATAGAGATGCTCTGTGGAAGGTATCAAGAATATATGGTGTGGGAGGCAAGTTGTTAGAAGCAGTGAAAAGTTTTTATCGAAGATGTAAGGCATGTGTACGTGTAGGAAGAGAGGAAATTGATTGGTTCTCAGTGAATGTAGGTTTGCAGCAGGGGTGTGTGATGTCTCCATGGTTGTTTAATTTGTTTATGGATGGGGTTGTTAGGGAGGTGAATGCAAGAGTTTTGGAGAGAGGGGCAAGTATGCAGTCTGTTGTGGATGAGAGAGCTTGGGAAATGAGTCAGTTGTTTGCTGATGATACAGCGCTGGTGGCTGATTCATGTGAGAAACTGCAGAAGCTGGTGACTAAGTTTGGTAAAGTGTGTGAAAGAAGAAAGTTAAGAGTAAATGTGAATAAGAGCAATGTTATTAGGTACAGTAGGGTTGAGGGTCAATTCAATTGGGAGGTAGGTTTGAATGGAGAAAAACTGGAGGAAGTGAAGTGTTTTAGATATCTGGGAGTGGATCTGGCAGCAGATGGAACCATGGAAGTGGAAGTGAATCATGGGGTGGGGGAGGGGGCGAAAATTCTGGGAGCCTTGAAGAATGTTTGGAAGTCGAGAACATTATCTCGGAAAGCAAAAATGGGTATGTTTGAAGGAATAGTGGTTCCAACAATGTTGTATGGTTGCGAGGCATGGGCTATGGATAGAGTTGTGCGCAGGAGTGTGGATGTGCTGGAAATGAGATGTTTGAGGACAATGTGTGGTGTGAGGTGGTTTGATCGAGTAAGTAATGTAAGGGTAAGAGAGATGTGTGGAAATAAAAAGAGTGTGGTTGGGAGAGCAGAAGAGGGTGTTTTGAAATGGTTTGGTCACATGGAGAGAATGAGTGAGGAAAGATTGACCAAGAGGATATATGTGTCAGAGGTGGAGGGAACGAGGAGAAGTGGGAGACCAAATTGGAGGTGGAAAGATGGAGTGAAAAAGATTTTGAGTGATCGGGGCCTGAACATGCAGGAGGGTGAAAGGCGTGCAAGGAATAGAGTGAATTGGAACAATGTGGTATACTGGGGTCGACGTGCTTTCAATGGATTGAACCAGGGCATGTGAAGCGTCTGGGGTAAACCATGGAAAGTTCTGTGGGGCCTGGATGTGGAAAGGGAGCTGTGGTTTCGGTGCATTATTACATGACAGCTAGAGACTAAGTGTGAATAAATGGGGCCTTTGTTGTCTTTTCCTAGTGCTACCTTGCACACATGAGGGGGGATGGGGGTTGTTATTCCATGTGTGGCGAGGTGGCGATGGGAATAAATAAAGGCAGACAGTATGAATTATGTACATGTTTATATATGTATATGTCTGTGTGTGTATATATATGTGTACATTGAGATGTATAGGTATATATATTTGTGTGTGTGGACGTGTATGTATATACATGTGTATGTGGGTGGGTTGGGCCATTCTTTCGTCTGTTTCCTTGCGCTACCTCGCTAACGCAGGAGACAGCAACAAAGCAAAATAAGAAATAAAAACAAAATTTCTTTTACACTACGTAAGTACTTTTCAACATCTTTTCTAATAAGTTTCTCACTAGTTTTACGTTAAGTTCTCTGGTTGCCCTTTCTCTCAAAGAACTGTTTAATGTATATGTCATGAATATGGTTTAATAGCTTGAGAGCTCTGATCAGCTTACTCCTAGCCCTTCCCTTTTACAAGGTGGACAAATTTAGGCTTCTAGTCTTCCCTGTAACTTAGCTTTCTCAGTTCTGATACTAACTTTGTTGCCCTCCTCTGAACCTTTGCTCCTGGTGCTTCTTTAGGTGGAGGCCAAACCTGAAAAGCATGTTCTACCTTTGGCCTTATGTTGGATATGAACAGTTTGCTAAATATTTCTTGATCCATAAGACTTGAAAGCTATTTAAATATTTGCCAGCAAACAGTTTGTCTCTAACTATTCTCCTTACTTGGGACTCCGCCAACAGGTTAGGGATGATGTCGATTCTTAAACCCTTATCACAAGCACAATCCTGAAGCTTATTCCCCGCTAGATAATAATCATACTGAGGCCTTCATTCACTTTTGTCTCATACTCAGTACATTTGCTGGGGTTGAATTTCATCAACCAAGTATAAGATCAACTTTAGAGTATGTTTAGGTCCCCTAGTACAATGATGCAATCCTTCTCACTTTTCACTTTGTGACCTTTGCATCATCTGCAAACTTACTCATTTGCAAACATACTCAGCTTCTCACAAGCCATTTACATCCAGATTCTTAACTAGCCTCCCTTACAGTACTGTATGAAATGCTTTCTGGCAGTACAGATACAAACAACTACCTAGTCTTCCCTTTCGTCAAAGACAAAGCTCACGCACTCATTAGAAATGTAAGTTTTTTAAAAATGACCTCATTCTCCACAGAATAATGCTGTCTTTCAAAAAGGTAATTTCTCCTCTTTAGAAGGTCATCTTTTTTTAAACTAAGAATTCTTTCAAAAACCTTACAAACCACATTCAGCAGCGAGGCCTGTTTGTAGTTCTGTACCTATTCCTGACCTATTTTCTCACAGATAAGCACAAGGGTTGACAATTTCCACTTCCTTGGCACTTTGGCACTATGGTGACATCTTCAGTATTTTTGTTTTCATTCTTGATCACTGCTTCCCACACTAATGAGGCAGTGCCAGGAAACAGCAAAGAAGACACATCCACAAATATATACATACATGCACTTACACATACATAAACATATACATATATACCTTTTTTCACACTATCTACCATTTCCCACGTTAGCAAGGTAGCGAACAGAGGACTGAGCCTTTGAGGAAATATCCTCACTTGGCCCCTTTCTCTGTTCCATCTTTTGGAAAATTAAAAATGAGAGGGGAGGATTTCCAGCCCCCTGCTCCCTCAAATTTTAGTCACCTTCTATGACACTCAGGGAATACATGGGAAGTATTCTTTCTCCCCTATCCCCAGGGATAACATACATATATATACACATAAATACACAGGTATATTCATACTTGCTCTCCTTCATTCATTCCCGACACCACTTGGCCCTACAGGAAACTGCACAAATGCATGAATGAAAAGAAAAAAGATGACATACATTCTCTTCTTTCACACCAAATCCCATTGCCACAAGGTAGTACCCTGAAACAGATGAAGAAATGCCACATTCGCTCACATCCATACATGAGTAAGTGCATGTATGTATATATTTGTGGATGTGTCTTCTTTGCTGTTTCCTGGCACTGCCTCATTAGTGTGGGAAGCAGTGATCAAGAATGAAAACAAAAATACTGAAGATGTCACCATAGTGCCAAAGTGCCAAGGAAGTCAAAAATCACAGCTCCCCTATCGACATCCAGATCCAACAGACCTTTCCATGGTATACCCTGACATTTCATATGCTCTGGTCCAGGGAACATCCACCCTAGTATACCACACCATTCCAATTCACTCTATTCTGTGCATGCCTTTCACTCCATCCTTCAATCTCCAATCTGGTCTCCTGCTTCTCCTTGTTCTCTACACTTCCAACACACATATATTATCTATATCAAGCTTTCCGCACTTATTCTCTCAATATGTCCACACCATTTCAAAAAACCCTCTCCTGCTCTATCTACCACAATCTTTTTATTTCCACACATCTCTCTTACCCTTTCATTACTTACTTAATCAAACCACCTCACACCACATAATGTCCTCAAACATTTCATTTCCAACACATCCACCTTCCTCCAAACAACCCTATCTATAGCCCATGCCTCGCAACCATATAACATTGTTGTAACTATTATTCCTTCAAACATACCCATTTTTGCCCTCCAAGATAAAGTTCTCTCTTTCCTCACATTCTTCACTGCTCACAGAACCTTCATGCCCTCCCCAATCCTATGAGTCACTTCCACTTCCATGGTTCCATTCACTGCCAAGTCCACTCCCAGATATCTAAAACACTCCACTTCAATTTCTTTTTGATTCAAACTTACATGCCAACTACCTTGTCCCTCAACCCTGCTGAACCGAATAACCTTGCTTTTAGTCACATTTACTTTCAACTTTCTCCTTTCATACGCTCTTCCAAATTCAGTTGACAACTCCTCAGTTTCTCACTTGAATAAGCCACCAATACTGTATCATCGGCGAAAAACAACTAACTCACTTTCGAAGCCCTCTCAGCCTCAACAGACTGCATACTCACCCTTTTCTCCAATACTCTTGCATTTACCTTCCTAACCACTCCATCCATAAACAAATTAAACAATCATGGTGACATCACACACCGCTGCCACAGTCTCACCTTCACTGGGAACGAATCACTTTCCTATCTTTCTATCCGTACATATGCCTTACACCTTCAATAAAAACTTCCCTGCTTCTAACAACTTACCTCCCATATCATATATTAATAAGACCTTCCACAAAGCATCCTTATCAAGGTTGTTAATGATGTACTGAAGGCCACTGAAGTCAGGAAAGTTGTTACTGATAGTGACACCAAAGGTGCAGTCTTCTACATATTTCTAGTGGTGGCTTGTGTCCTTCAGGGAATCACTGATAAGGATGAGGAAGCAAAGCGACCCCATCTTGGTGCCCTGTTGTACGCCACATGTTAAGGGTAGTGATGTTGATGTGGCTCCCCTAAAGCGGATGGTTCTGGCTTGCCCGGTCAGGATGTCCATCATCCGCAAGATGATGTCTTAACCCCCCATAGTCCCAGGTCAACGGCTTTATGATGATGTGGTTTATGAAGTCAAATACTTTTGCAAAGCCTAGAAAGGTGAGTGGGTTTCTATAAGTTGCAGTAAATGAGTCTAGGAGGCTGACACGGCAGTGCGTGATAGACTTCATGTTTCCAAACTGCTGAGGGTCTACCAAATTAGCAATGTCAGTACAGACCCAGTCAAACACAAAACTTTCATAAATTAGACTGGAGATTGGGGTGATTGCAACAGGTCGAAACTAATTAAGAGACTAGATAGGTGGATTTGGGCAGTGGAGGGAAATATGCTGTTATCCAAGCTGTGGTGTACCTATATTGTTTGAGTGAAGCATTAATTATGGCAGTTAGCAGTGTAGTGAATTCAAAGGAGAACTCCTTACATAGTTTCACTGGAAGATCTCCAAGTGATGTTGAGAATTTGGTTTAAAGGTGCTTAAAGCATTTGACTACTTGACATTCTTCTCTTGTGTTCAAGGGAGATGGGATGGGCAGGTAAGCTGGGAGGGAGCTGATGTCAAGTTGTGGTAAACACGGGCAAATACCGGCGAGGCAGTTGTTCACTTGGTGAGTGACCTCCTCGCTACGAAGTTGATCTTCACAAGGGATGGGGCAGAGCCTACGTTAGTCGTTGGTCACAGCAAGTTAGTTCTTTTCTTCTATAATACCAACGACTAATGTTGGCCTTCCTTCAATGCAACAACTTGTATGGGTAAATGGCCTTCTTCATGGCTCTAACTTCATACTGCACTATGCTGAGGAGTTGTTATAAGAGGATGCTGTTGCAACTGATGAACTCTCAATTTCACTCCTACATAAGCCACTTTATGCAGCGAGTTATTCATGGACCTTTGACCGGGTGTGGTATTACCATATTCTGGGGAAAGAAGTGTAGGCAGGACTGGCTTCATGTTCCATGATATTTCTCCCACATGATTTCAACATCATCTTCACTGGTCATCTCAGTCCAGTGACGATGTGTTACCCACCAATCGAAATTTCTCTTTGTTGAGTCTGTAGGTGGCCAACAAGTAATGGTGTCTGCTTGCTTGTGTTGGGATGTGGTGGGAGCTAGCAACCACAACAGTCATAAAGGCATACTGTGTCCAAGAGGGGGAAGATCTTCGGGTGGTATTGAGTGGTCAGCCATGTTAGTAAGAATCAGGTAAAGAGTGTTTTGACCATGTGTGGGTAGTGAACTAAATGAGATAGAAGTATCACATGCTTTGAACGTAGGTACCTTGTCCTGAGTGTTTCAGATGTGTCAGGTGAGGTGTTCAACAAAAGCCTCCATATTGCAGGGAGTGTGGCAGGTGGTAGACCACACAGTAAATGATGGTGCTAGTTTGATAAGGGTGTAATGTGGGCAAAACATTAACCTATAACACTTCCAAACCCTTGGACATGTTATCTGTCAGGTTGGCTGGACATAAGTCTTTGTGACAAAGGAGTGCCACGCCTCCCCCATGCTTTGATGAACAAAAGTAGTAAAAGAGAATGCAGTCACACAGGGTACAAATTTCAGGAGTAATATTCCAGGACTCTGTAACAGCTACAACCTGACTGTGAACTGACCTGATGGTGATGGCTAATTCTTCCATATTGCTGGACAAGGAGGTAATAGTCAATAGCAACTGGGTCTGCAGGTTGTACCACTTCCTTGGAACTTCAAAAAGCTTTAAGGGTTTAATATCAACTGCTGCTTTGTATCAACTTCCCTTGGTAATTAATGTTCCAGTTCCATTTCCATAATTGTGCCCCCACTCAACTCTAGTATGAAATATATTTAGCAAATTTCAATTCACATTGGTGTCAGGATAAATGCTACCCTTCTTTAGACAATACAGTTGTGTGCTGAAGCAGTTGGTAGGGAGCCAATGACCAGGGAGGTATATTACCAGTACTACCTGCCTAAGTATTAGGAGGGTTAGTGACATCTGCACAGTAAGCCAGTGCTTTTGTGGATGTCAAGTTGCACTCCTCTGACCCAGGTAGCTGTCTTTTCTTTCTGCTTTACTAACATATGGACTACTGGCATTCTGTCTACAAACATACAATCTCTCCTCATCATTTGTAACACTTGATAACACCTAATTCACACAGCTTATTCTTCATAACTCTAGATTTTCGTGTGGTGAGCACTATGCGCTAGCCCTGCCTTTTGGCAAAATGGTAAGAACAGTAGATAGAAGTAGTAGGTAGGGACATTTAGGCAGGAGCATTTGGTAGAAGGTGAAGATTTGTATGGGTTTTCAGAAAAGAAGAGTGAATGTTGGGGTGAAGAGGGTGGTGAGAGTAAGTGAGCTTGGGAAGGAGACCTGTGTGAGGAAGTACCAGGAGAGACTGAGTACAGAATGGAAAAAGGTGAGAACAATGGAAGTAAGGGGAGTGGGGGAGGAATGGGATGTATTTAGGGAATCAGTGATGGATTGCGCAAAAGATGCTTGTGGCATGAGAAGAGTGGGAGGTGGGTTGATTAGAAAGGGTAGTGGGTGGTGGGATGAAGAAGTAAGAGTATTAGTGAAAGAGAAGAGAGAGGCATTTGGACGATTTTTGCAGGGAAAAAATGCAATTGAGTGGGAGATGTATAAAAGAAAGAGACAGGAGGTCAAGAGAAAGGTGCAAGAGGTGAAAAAAAGGGCAAATGAGAGTTGGGGTGAGAGAGTATCATTAAATTTTAGGGAGAATAAAAAGATGTTCTGGAAGGAGGTAAATAAAGTGCGTAAGACAAGGGAGCAAATGGGAACTTCAGTGAAGGGCGCAAATGGGGAGGTGATAACAAGTAGTGGTGATGTGAGAAGGAGATGGAGTAAGTATTTTGAAGGTTTGTTGAATGTGTTTGATGATAGAGTGGCAGATATAGGGTGTTTTGGTCGAGGTGGTGTGCAAAGTGAGAGGGTTAGGGAAAATGATTTGGTAAACAGAGAAGAGGTAGTGAAAGCTTTGCGGAAGATGAAAGCCGGCAAGGCAGCAGGTTTGGATGGTATTGCAGTGGAATTTATTAAAAAAGGGGGTGACTGTATTGTTGACTGGTTGGTAAGGTTATTTAATGTATGTATGACTCATGGTGAGGTGCCTGAGGATTGGTGGAATGCGTGCATAGTGCCTTTGTACAAAGGCAAAGGGGATAAGAGTGAGTGCTCAAATTACAGAGGTATAAGCTTGTTGAGTATTCCTGGTAAATTATATGGGAGGGTATTGATTGAGAGGGTGAAGGCATGTACAGAGCATCAGATTGGGGAAGAGCAGTGTGGTTTCAGAAGTGGTAGAGGATGTGTGGATCAGGTGTTTGCTTTGAAGAATGTATGTGAGAAATACTTAGAAAAGCAAATGGATTTGTATGTAGCATTTATGGATCAGGAGAAGGCATATGATAGAGTTGATAGAGATGCTCTGTGGAAGGTATTAAGAATATATGGTGTGGGAGGAAAGTTGTTAGAAGCAGTGAAAAGTTTTTATCGAGGATGTAAGGCATGTGTACGTGTAGGAAGAGAGGAAAGTGATTGGTTCTCAGTGAATGTAGGTTTGCGGCAGGGGTGTGTGATGTCTCCATGGTTGTTTAATTTGTTTATGGATGGGGTTGTTAGGGAGGTAAATGCAAGAGTTTTGGAAAGAGGGGCAAGTATGAAGTCTGTTGGGGATGAGAGAGCTTGGGAAGTGAGTCAGTTGTTGTTCGCTGATGATACAGCGCTGGTGGCTGATTCATGTGAGAAACTGCAGAAGCTGGTGACTGAGTTTGGTAAAGTGTGTGGAAGAAGAAAGTTAAGAGTAAATGTGAATAAGAGCAAGGTTATTAGGTACAGTAGGGTTGAGGGTCAAGTCAATTGGGAGGTGAGTTTGAATGGAGAAAAACTGGAGGAAGTGAAGTGTTTTAGATATCTGGGAGTGGATCTGGCAGCGGATGGAACCATGGAAGCGGAAGTGGATCATACGGGTGGGGGAGGGGGCGAAAATTCTGGGGGCCTTGAAGAATGTGTGGAAGTCGAGAACATTATCTCGGAAAGCAAAAATGGGTATGTTTGAAGGAATAGTGGTTCCAACAATGTTGTATGGTTGCGATGCGTGGGCTATGGATAGAGTTGTGCGCAGGAGGATGGATGTGCTGGAAATGAGATGTTTGAGGACAATGTGTGGTGTGAGGTGGTTTGATCGAGTGAGTAACGTAAGGGTAAGAGAGATGTGTGGAAATAAAAAGAGCATGGTTGAGAGAGCAGAAGAGGGTGTTTTGAAGTGGTTTGGGCACATGGAGAGAATGAGTGAGGAAAGATTGACCAAGAGGATATATGTGTCGGAGGTGGAGGGAACGAGGAGAAGAGGGAGACCAAATTGGAGGTGGAAAGATGGAGTGAAAAAGATTTTGTGTGATCGGGGCCTGAACATGCAGGAGGGTGAAAGGAGGGCAAGGAATAGAGTGAATTGGAGCGATGTGGTATACCGGGGGTGACGTGCTGTCATTGGATTGAATCAAGGCATGTGAAGCGTCTGGGGTAAACCATGGAAAGCTGCGTAGGTATGTATATTTGCGTGTGTGGACGTATGTATATACATGTGTATGGGGGGGGTTGGGCCATTTCTTTCGTCTGTTTCCTTGCGCTACCTCGCAAACGCAGGAGACAGCGACAAAGTATAATAAAAAAAAAAAAAAAAAATTTGGTAGAAGTAGTAGGTAGAAGCATTAGATAGTAGTAGTCATTAGGGACATTAGGTGGGAGCTTCTGAAAACACTGCACTAGAGTTGTCCTCTGCCAATGGTCCGTTATGGGTGAGGCACTCAAGTTTAAGAAGTCGCACTGGAGTTCTTTAGTTATGGATACTCTGCTGTTATGGCCACCCCTTTGAGGGAGTTCCAACTGGAACAGGTGTCAGAGATACAGATAGATATATAGCTAATGTATGTCAATTTCGCAGTGGTATTTACACTATGAGATCACAGCCCTGATCCTGTAACTTTGGGCAGCACAGAAACACTATGAGTGAGTCGCTATTCACAATTTACTCTTCGCTACTACTGCAATTTTTCTATTTCTCCCTAGGTTACTGGAAATCTATATCACAAGTTTCTTCATTGTTTTACTATTCTTATGTTGCTTTCATTTTCAGTTTGCTAAATTGTTTCTTCATTTTGCTGTTTTGGTATTTCTGGAATATTTCAGTTTGAGGGACCCCAATCTGGAGACAGCACTAAGGCAAAATAATTGAGTTTTTGCTCTGGCAAAGAATTCTTTTTCATTCAATATTCAACACAGTTCTACCAGCTTATATGATCACAACTTTGGGAGTCTGAGCCACAACTGTGTTATTCTGATATATTTCGGCAGATCTTTAGTGCTGATGTTCTCCCTTCTTTCACAAAGTTCATAGCATTCAATCGCACCTAACCTAATACTTAGGAAAGTGAATTTACTCTTTGTTTTTTAAGCCATAAACATTATTCTATGAATAAATTACTAATCTATTCTCATATTCATAAAACTGTAGTGGTAAACTAAGTGATGGAGTTGTGAATGAGTCTAATCTCTACTATGTAAATGACTGAACTAAAAAGAAACTGGCGAGAAAGCACCACACAACCTAAATGCATAGCAGTTAGATGGTGCATCCTGTGATTTGTATATCTAACTCAATTTACAGTTTAGTATGGAAATCACATCACCTGAATGTGTTTAACAGAGGAATTGCTATACTTTGAACCCTACAATACAGTCTCTAAAAAAAGTGTGGTGAGTTGTTCTACCCCATGAAGGGCACTAAATGTATGAGTCTAAATGTGAACTTACTGATTGCCTTGAACATGGTGACAGAGCTGCATCTGTTATGAGGCACTTTGGTGTTAGTCAGCAGAGAGAACCATGGAAAGAAATGTGGTGACATTTTGTGTGGTATAGCTGGCTTCCTCTTTTGTAGGAATACAAAAGCCAAGCACAGAGCAACTGGGCTGATGTGCTACCAATGTTCTAGAGAGTATTATATCTTCATTTCTTTTCTAGACAGTTTATACCTTAATTTCTTTTCTAGACAGTTTTGTACATCTTTATACTTTTATACAATAAATATGTTTCTGGAGTATGACATGCTGATTTATAATCCTGAAGTACTCATAACAGGACTTAAAGTATGTCTCTTGAGGTTCACTTCCCCTATTTTGGACAAGGGTATTATCTTGTTAACCATGATTTTACCAACCATTTTCCATGAACATTACCCCCATGGTTGATGAAGAACCTCTGTAAAAAAAGCTTATTGAAAAACATAAGTTCAAAATGCTGTTTGTACATGGTAAGTCAGGTGAGGCACACAAAAATTCAACGTTTCACACCGCAAAACACAGATGGCAATGAGTAAGCAGATTTGACGGTTTGAGTACAAGGGGATATTTCTGAATGTTACAGAGCAGAAAAACATTTTTCTATTGCAGCAGGATAAATACAATTTTCATAGCCAGTGGGTATCAATGTTTACTTATTTACTTGCTTACTTACACACCTCCAACCCCAGAAATCCTTTCTATCTTTATAAGACTCACGACGCACTCAGGAAGCTGCCCATGTCCAATGGTCAGACCACAAGTCATGAAGATTTGTGATGTTTTCTGTGTATTGGAATTAAGTAGAAAGTGCTCAGTGTCTTCCTTATGGTAGCTACATTCATGGGCATGAAGGGTCTTGTAATGTTGTAGATATGGGCAATGTTCAAAGTGAAAGTAGGAGAAAGTGACTCATGTTTGTCTGAGGAGTGTGGTTTCTGATACATGTATATCGGATGGAGTTTAAAAGAGAGTTAGAAGGTCTCTTTTAAGTGTTTGTCAGGTAATTTCAATAAGTATGTGTTTTGTCATTGGTGCATTTGTTGGGGATGGGGGATTGTGAGGAGACATTACTGCACCAACAGGGAGGAGTAAGCTTTTCATATCTACTTGGAGGTTGATGGTTAGTTAAAGTGTGGTTTGGGTGGAAGGGTCCAATGCTGTTGCATAGAATTGGGTGCCTAGCATACTAAGGAAGATTTCTGTTTCTTGACTGTTTGTGGTTGCTAGGAGGCAATAACTGTTCTGAATGCAGGATTCTATGTGATCTGCAGCTCTGTTAGGTTTGCTTAAGAGGGTGGAAGACCAGGCAAGTGAAGCATAATTCAAAGTGGAGCTGATGAATTGCATAAAATGTTGAGGGATTCTTATTCTTGTCAAAATCTGGTGCCAGTTAGTGCTTTGAGGGCACTTAGTTTATGTGCTGCTTTTGTATCAAATGATTATTGGTCTGGTGAGTGAATTGTCTCGTGTGTGTTGTATGTGAAGCCTAAAATGGTGCTTTGTTCATTGGGATTGATTGTCAATTCAAGGTGAATGGAGGATGTGAGCTGGGTCCCCGGATGTCTGGGGTTAAAAGAGTGACTGAAGACGTCTGTGGAGATGCAGACATTTCTGTTCTAGGTCAACCACTGTCCCAACTGAGTAATGTAGTGCTGCATGTTTGTTATTGCTATTGTGGTGTTGTGACTGTGAGGTTGCCTGCAAATGAAAGGATCTTCACTTTAAGGTTTGCCGGAGGTAATGGGAGGTCATGTAAAAAGAGAATGAATGTTTAAGAAAGAACTGTTCCTTGAGGTGCTCCATTGTAGAGTTCTAGTGTTTTAGAGGTGAAGCCACTGAGTGACTGGCATGGCAGCTAGCTAAGAATTTAGCCAACAACACTTTGTCATTGTTCTGGATAGTGATGTCAAGTAATGTCTGTGTGAGGATATGTCGAAGGACATTGTCAAATGCTCTGTTGATGTTTACTGCCAATATTATTGTGTGGTAAAGAGGGTTAATCTATCAAGGATATGTTGTGTGTGCTCAGTGTGTAGTGCTAGCATTTGCTGTGTGGGTGAGGGTGGGATGTTTTATTTGATTCTGTTGTGAGTCATTTTTGCAAAGAGTTTGGATATGGTTGATAAAAGTGATACAGAACAGTAGAAGAAGGGGGAGTTTGGTGGTTTGGAGGGTTTCATGACTGATATTATGTTGGCAAATTTCCATATGTTTGGGATTTTCTTGTATGGCCAAGAGCAGTGCTTGAACTAAAAGTGGGCCATAGCACTTCACATAAAATTATCAGGGACTGTTGCAGGAGAGTTCCTTAATAGCATTACTTGTGTTGGCGAGAGTGAGAGGAGTGTTTTTTCTTAAAGATTGTCAGACCTCTGCTTGGTCCGACACAGGCCTTTGCCTGCTGGAGGCCCGTTCCCTAGTTTTTATTCATGGTCTTCTGAGATGCAGGCAACTTCTTCTGGAGATGGTACTGGGTGCACTATTTTCATCTGGGAGTGGGTATTCACCTATGGTCCAAAGCAAGTGTTCCATATGGTTCTCTCGAGTCTTTTGTGGTAGTGAGACTGCTGGTGGTACATCGTCTTCCTCACTGAAGTCAGGGACTCTTGCATGGACACTTTGTGTCACTTTGCAGTCCACCATGTAGTGTTCCAGGGGGGTGCATTGACGGCTCCTGACAGTAGATGCAGTCTCTGATGACACCAGGTGGGCAGTTGTGTCTGGATAGATATTGTGTAGGTTTTTCAAGACTTTTCTTTTTAGGGGTGAGGATCTTTTGTGGCTGATTTTTCTGTATTTTCTCATAAGTGTGTGTGTGTGTGTGTGTGTGTGTTCTTTGGGAGAAACAATTTGGTTGGACTGGGTTAGGACTGCTTCATAAGTCAGTGCACTAAAAATGAATTTTCTTTATTGTGAGTAAGAGTTGGTTGCTGTGGGCTTGTGATTGACTGTGTCAAGACTGGGATCCAATTTTCAGTTTCTCTTTCAGTGATTTGGTTAGTAATAGTGGTTAGATTTGTTCTCTAATTTCTACTGAAGGAGAATGGTTGTTTCTGTTTACTCGCATATATCCTAATTATGCAGGGTTACTTCATCAACATTTGAAAACATTATTTTCAGTCTAACAACACCATCTCAAAACACCTGTGTCCTTGCTGCGGTGTTTGTGGGGATGCTCCATCCTCATGCATTTTTTGATATCTGACTGTATTCTTTGCTTCCTCCCTATCTTCCTTTATTATATCTGATGAATACACCACTGAATTCCACTTATCTTAAAAGTGTCTTAGTTTGCCCAAGTACCTATCAGCAGATGACTTCAACTCAAAGGCAATCATAATAGGTTGCTCCCTTTGACATGATCAAAACAACCACTTTTTCTTTCTTTTATAACCACTTTTTCTTTCTTTTATAACCACTTTTCCTTTCTTTTATAACTGGAATTGCATTCGGCAATTCTATAGCCTTAGGTAATCTTTTGATGAGTATTTCTTATTCTTTTCCCCTTTCTTCTTTTTCTGGTGTATGAAAAGGAGTATGATCTTCAAAATGAAAAATAATCAATGACTTACTTCCATTAACCTCCTGTTTTGGTGGCACCAACATTTCAGCTTGCTCCTTCAGTGATGAAATGACAACATATGTGTCCATGAATTTCTCTAGAATTTCTCTTTTGGCTAACAAGCACTGGTCCTGTATGCTTTGTACATTTCTAAACCTTTCATCAACTAGGCTATAGACTTCCTTCAATGCTCCAATACTCTCTAGCTATGCATCTTCACAATTTCTTATGTACATCTTTTATTTGACATTGAGTGTATGTTCCTCTGTATCAATATTCATGTCTGTTGATCAGCTGCTGAAACTAGTCCTTCTCCACCTCCCTGCCCACTACTGTCAGGAGATTCTGTACGTGTTGAAGTCCTTCCCTCTTAATTAAAGTTGCTGAAATTACTCCTTCTGCACCTTCCTGCCTACTATCACCAACACATCCTGTATGTGCTTTTGCCTTTTCTTCTAAATGAATAGCCTCTACAACATACAGAAAAGAAACAGCAGTAGAAAAGAACCATCAGACCTAATGTGCTTTTAATGAATTCATCCTCTTTCCTCTGATTATGTATCTCCTGAACCCACTCCACTAACCTGAACATTTGTTCAAACCTAATGACTATATTTCTCAGATCCTCAAGTTTCTCTCTCAACACATGACACCCTTCATGATCCTTGAATTGATTCCTCATCTTTAATGTTTCCTCTGTGTTTAAACTTCTGTTATTGTTTTTTAACAATTTCCTAAAAACATTTCAACCATCTGTTCTCTGGAGGTCCCTCTTTCACCTCTCCCTCTAGTATCTTCCTTGTGGATCTTACTATAACTAACTAGTCTTCGTATATCCCCTTGTATGAGTCCATACCAAACTGTACTCTAACGTGAAACTAAGAACTTTAGTGCAGAACTTGGATTTGTTGTTGTTTGTTAAAAAGCTTTCATGTCTAATTTTTCTGCCTGCTTTAAGGTAAATTTTTCCTCTTTCTTTGCTCTGACAGTGCTAAAGGTCTTCAACTGATCCCCAAAAGTAATTCTAGTTACAGCAATGAAGCTTAAAAATAGCTTCTTTCAAGAGGATAATTAAAATCTTTATATGAAACTGACAATGTTGCCTTTTGGATATGATGAAACTTTACTCCTAGTCTAGTCAATTCATGTAAAGTGTAATTACACTTGTTCACCCCCTAATGTTAACCACTTGCTTTCTTAAAAACTGGATCTTCTTACAAAAACAATTCAGGGGAGTGAAAGGGTTAAAGGAAATCAATGAGTGGCTTGGACTACACAAAACTTAGAATCTAAAAAAACCCAAATTTATTTATTTATTTTGCATTGTCGCTGTCTCCTGCGTTAGCGAGGTAACACAAGGAAACAGACAAAAGAATGGCCCAACCCACCCACATACACATGTATATATATACACGTCCACACACGCAAATATACATACCTATACATCTAAATGTATACATATATATATACACACACACAGACATATACATATATACACATGTACATAATTCATACTGTCTGCCTTTATTCATTCCCATCGCCACCTCGCCACATATGTAATAACAACACCCTCCCCCCTCATGTGTGTGAGGTAGCGCTAGGAAAAACAACAAAGGCCACATTCGTTCACACTCAGTCTCTAGCTGTCATGTAATAATGCACCGAAACCACAGCTCCCTTTCCACATCCAGGCCCCACACAACTTTCCATAGTTTATTCCCAGACGCTTCATATGCCCTGGTCCAATCCACTGACAGCACGTTGACCCCGGTATACCACATCGTTCCAATTCACTCTATTCCTTGCACGCCTTTCACCCTCCTGCATGTTCAGGCCCCGATCACTCAAAATCTTTTTCACTCCATCTTTCCACCTCCAGTTTGGTCTCCCACTTCTCCCTGTTCCCTCCACCTCTGGCACATATATCCTCTTGGTCAATCTTTCCTCACTCATTCTCTCCATGTGACCAAACCATTTCAAACACCCTCTTCTGCTCTCTCAACCACACTCTTTTTATTTCCACACATCTCTCTTATCCTTACATTACTTACTCGATCAAACCACCTCACACCACATATTGTCCTCAAACATCTCATTTCCAGCACATCCACCCTCCTGCGCACAACTCTATCCATAGCCCATGCCCCGCAACCATACAACATTGTTGGAACCACAATTCCTTCAAACATACCCATTTTTGCTTTCCGAGATAATGTTCTCGACTTCCAAACATTCTTCAAGGCTCCCAGGATTTTTGCCCCCTCCCCCACCCTATGATTCACTTCCACTTCCATGGTTCCATCCACTGCCAGATCCACTCCCAGATATCTAAAACACTTTACTTCCTCCAGTTTTTCTCCATTCAAATTTACCTCCCAATTGACTTGACCCTCAACCCTACTGTACCTAATAACCTTGCTCTTATTCACATTTACTCTCAGCTTTCTTCTTTCACACACTTTACCAAACTCAGTCACCAGCTTCTGCAGTTTCTCACATGAATCAGCCACTAGTGCTGTATTATCAGCTAAAAACAACTGACTCACTTCCCAAGCTCTCTCATCCACAACAGACTGCATACTTGCCCCTCTTTCCAAAACTCTTGCATTCACCTCCCTAACAACCCCATCCATAAACAAATTAAACAACCATTGAGACATCACGCACCCCTGCCGCAAACTTACATTCACTGAGAACCAATCACTTTCCTCTCTTCCTACACACAGACATGCCTTACATCCTCGATAAAAACTTTTCACTGCTTCTAACAACTTGCCTCCCACACCATATATTCTTAATACCTTCCACAGAGCATCTCTATCAACTTTGTCATATGCCTTCTCCAGAGCCATAAATGCTACATACATATCCATTTGCTTTTCTAAGTATTTCTCACATACATTCTTCAAAGCAAACACCTGATACACACATCCTCTACCGCTTCTGAAACCACACTGCTCTTCCCCAATCTGATGCTCTGTACATGCCTTCACCCTCTCAATCAATACCCTCCCATATAATCTACCAGGAATACTCAACAAACTTATACCTCTGTAATTTGAGCACTCACTCTTATCCCCTTTGCCTTTGTACAATGGCACTATGCAAGCCTTCCGCCAATCCTCAGGCACCTCACCATGAATCATATATATATCAAATAACCTGACCAACCAGTCAACAATACAGTCACCCCCTTTTCTAATATATTCCACTGCAATACCATCCAAATCCGCTGCCTTGCCGGCTTTCATCTTCCGCAAAGCTTTTACTACCTCTTCTCTGTTTACCAAATCATTTTCCCTAACCCTCTCACTTAACATACCACCTCGACCAAAACACCCTATATCTGCCACTCTATCATCAAACACATTCAACAAACCTTCAAAATACCCACTCCATCTCCTTCTCACATCACCACTACTTGTTATCACCTCCCCATTAGCCCCCTTCGCTGAAGTTCCCATTTGCTCCCTTGTCTTACACACTTTATTTACCTACTTCCAAAACATCTTTTTATTCTCCCTAAAATTTAATGATACTCTCTCACCCCAACTCTCATTTGCCCTCTTTTTCACCTCTTGCACCGTTCTCTTGACCTCCTGCCTCTTTCTTTTATACATCTCCCACTCATTTGCATTTTTTCCCTGCAAAAATTGTCCAAATGCCTCTCTTCTCTTTTACTAATAATCTTACTTCTTCATCCCACCACTCACTACCCTTTCTAATCTGTCCACCTCCCACACTTCTCATACCACAAGCATCTTTTGCAAAAACAACTAATGGACAGAAAGTGCATAATAATCATCAGATTTAATATTATCTCCTCACCAATTTGCATGTTAAGTATGATGAAAAGTATTGAGAAAACAACATGGGAAATTGCAACTCAAATATTCATGAACTATTACATCTATTGTATGAAACAGAACACAAGATACAAATACATGAATAAAGTCATTGAGCTACCACATTCAAATTTTCCCTCAGAAACTTCTAATTCTACAAACCATCTATAAGCATCTCAAAAATGAAATCTCAGTATATTTCTTGAAGATCCTGTCCATACTATGAAGGCCTTGAGGAAAAAAAGAAACATCAACTATTACCTAAAAAGATATTAAAAATATGATGCAAAAACAGAAATCACAAATTACCTGATTCATATGGACAGGTTCCTTGGCCAAAAGGGAGGCAAGCATTTTGTTTCTTTCTGAAAGTTTTGAAGAACTCTGGTTGTTTGGACTAACTCCTGACCCTCCATGTCCTATACCCCCTCCAGTACTGTTCCCAAGGGGGGTTGGAGGGCCATGAGGGGTTGCTGGTCCACCATGTGGAGTGGAAGAGCCACCATGTGGAGTTGAAGGACCTCCATGTGGTGTTGATGGGCCACCATGAGGTGTGGGAGGACCTCCATGTTGGGCTGGTGCAGGACTCATGGAGTTTGCAGGTGGTGACAGGCCCAACAAACCTTCAAATGCACCTACACCGATCATCTGCTGCAAAATTATAATACCATACATATAGTTATAATGACATGGAAAATTAATGTTTTCTCTTTAACTCAAACAGTCTCTGCCACCTTCATGCTGTACCAACAACAACAGATGAATAATTGTCTCATTTGGTAACATCCACTTTCAAGCTGTTTTGTATAACTTATCGAGAGCAAAGCCCTTCATCCAACCCAAGCCTCAGAGACTAGTACAAGATTCATTATTTCATATGCCCTAGTTATGCCCATGAATGGCATGCAACCCCCAGCCATCCCATCTACCATATTCCTCCAATTCTTTATATCCAATGTCTTGCCTTTTACTGTCTTGAAAGTTCATACCCTGATATCCCTAAGCTTCTTTTACTACATCCCTCCATCTCCTCCTCAGTCTCCCTCTTGCCCTTGCTTCCTCCACCATATTTGACACATAAATCCATATATTTTTTGTTATTCTTTCCATATGAATCAACCATTTCAGCATGCACTAAACCTCTTAATCAAATTAGAATGATAATGTCATTTCTCAGAAGATCAACCCCCTTCTATACCAATACTACCTGCCTGGGTATCAGGGGAATTAGTAACAGCTGCACAATTGGCAAGCACTTCACTGCTTGTGAAGTTGCACTCCTCTGACATAAGAGGCTGTATTTTCTTTTGACTCAACCACACATGGACTCCTGGCATAAAACTTTACAATACTTAACTCATACAACATATTCTTTGTAACTAAATTTCCTTTCAATGAGCACTATATGCTGGCCCTGCCTTTTGGCAAAATGGTAGAAGCAATAGATAGAGGTAGGTAGACACATAAGACAAGGGCATTAGGTAAAAGTAGTAGGTACGAACATTTAGGTGTGAGGATTAGGTAGAAGTCATACAATGAAACATTAAGTAGTAGTCGGTAGGAACATTTGGTAGGAGCCTTCAGAAACACTGCACTTAAGTTTTCCTCAGCCAGTGGCCTGTTAAGGGAGAGGCTCTAAAAGGCTATGAAACAGCACTGGAGTTCACCAGTTATGAAGAATCTTTTGCTGTGGCCACCCCTTGAGAAAGTTCCCAAAGGGAACGGGTATCATCGGTAGATACAGATAGATCAACCATTATCACTCCACATTTAATCAAGCATCCCACTTCTATGGGAACCAAACTATTGTTAACTTTTGCATTATGAACCAAAGACTTTCCCCCCCCCACAACAACACTGTCTGAACTAATATCATATATACTCATGTAACTGGTGATCTCAAGTAACTCTTGACACATAACATTCAACCTCAATTTTTCATAAGCCCATGATGCTGGAGTGACTTGAGAGGGATGCTTATTAATATGGCAATAAAAAAAACATTTTAAACTGAAAGCAAATTATATAAATGGAAATGGTTACATACACTTTGAAATTTTCAGGGCCATATCCAAGTGGTGGCACGTATCAGTGAGAGTAACTCACCTAGGAGAGTATGATCCATTCTTATGAAAAAGCACCTTCACATACATTAAACAATGTCTATAAAATGTAAGGATATGTTTCCTGACATGAAAAGCTGCATAAGAACTTGAAAAATGATTGGGAAAAACAGATACCCAGGAAACATCAGCAACACTGGTGTACTGATGCATTGGGATATAGCACGACTAGTTACAACAATTCTGATATACCATGAGAACCTGAATTATTCCCTCTTTTTTTGCTATAAAACAAGCCATCACGATACCATGCAAGCCCAACTGACCTTGCTGTGTTGATGCTGTCCATGATAGTATTCACTCATTACTGATTATCATTTATTGCTTGTATAATTCTAAATTTGTGTCCATTTCTACCTGTCACCAAGCTTAAGCATTCACTAAGTTCCTCTACTATAAGTGAACCTGCCAAAAGGGTAAGGAAAGCCTTTAACTTATATAAATTTCATGTACAAAAAGAATGTATTATCGACATTGGGGTTGAACTATTATGTAGGAATACAACACTTCCCGGGGAAGAGAATATCCTATCTAGCAAATGAAAAATTCATACATCTGTAATCACTATGTCACACTATTCACATAACTGTTGCTTAACTTGGATCCTGTAATAGCACATGAAATTTTCTTATTTCATGTTTGAAACATATCACTTATATTTTGACATGCGATAAGCTCCCCAGTTTTGCTGACTGTATGCAGTCCAGCCTCCGCCCATCTCAATTACTTCCCGCAAATGTTCAGAAACAGAAACTACGTGCCTGAACACCAGTTCAGTCTTCCTCCTCAGAATTTCCCACTCCCTCTTGGTGTGCAGTACCAGTTGATCCGATGTTCATTCCTATACTGGCTCCCACACATTTAACAACATTTGCCATATGTTCTCAAGAGATTTGAGATCACTTGCTTTGCTTGGCCACTTGAGGAGTTCAACATTACTCTGAACTTGGAACCAGCGTCTGATGATAGTGGCCATTTGTATGGGGCAGTTGCCCAGCATAAAGATGATCCTTTCCAGATAGAGAAGAGTGCAGGTCAGCACCGAACAAAGCATGACTTCTTCAGCAAGTATTTCTATATATATTGTCAGCAGTTAAACGTTCCTTGATGTCAACCAGTTCACCTACCCCATGCAGGTAGGTCCAACCCGACATATCAACAGTGATGTGACTGCTCCTGGCCACCTCAATGTTGTAGCACACATAACTGGTTCAAAAAACAATTTTTCTTTTTGATATTGATTATTCTGTTATTCAGTGTATATCTATGATACCAAGAAAGAAAAACTAATAAACCGATGGACAATAAGTAGGAGAGATTCTTTTACTGGAATTCACTGCATGTTATAACAGTAACTTGTCCTGTAGCCTCCAGAGATGAAGAGACAGGTAGGAATAAGTATTGTAAAGATAAAGAATGTAATATCTTTACAAAGCAAACTAATCTTATTCATAACCATAGGCACAGTGTGGCGATAGAAAACGTGATTGATAATGAAATATCCTAATGAACATAATCAAAGGAATAAATGAATAATTGTGAAACCTAGTAGTATTTTGTAGTTTCGGCAATATATATCCTGCTAATATAGTCTTATCTTTCATTATTTCTATTCCAGCAATGATCTTTCCCAGGTGATGATGAGCAAAAAGACTTTTCATTGCTCCAAATGACATGCGCCCAGAAGTTCAATCCCTCGTCTGCGTACTATTGGGTTGGGCAGAGCAAAGTCATTATTCTCTGGGCCCCTCACTGAGCTTTTCTTTGATAGTAGGCATCCAATGGTGTATGCTAAACTCGTTTAGCCTCTTCCTCACTGTCCTTAGAGTAACACTGAGTCTTAACTGTTCCATTTAGAGCTTCATCCTGAGCTGGTGTAGTTTCTCTGGGGCGCTCTGACTTTTGCCGATCATTGAGATGCTTCTCATCATCCCCTCTCCTTAACCACTTATACAATGCAGCGTAGGATATCCCTAGCTCCCGCGATATTTCTGATGGTGTTAGGCCAGAGTCTCTCATGATGCATCCATGTTGAGCAATCTTCGTTGAGTTCATTTTGACAGTTGGTGATGAGGTGAGTGGAGCGAATGTTGGCAGACCATATACCGAAGTTCACACATTACCCAGGTTTCGAATATCATATGCTTCGAAACATTAAACAAGATAAGTGGTTGGATCCAAACCCTGGATGGATGTCACTGACTCCACAAATACATTCAACAGTGTAGTGCCTTAAATATGAGTCAGAATACCTAACATAACTAATCAATAGTGAATAACAGATATTATACTATATTATAACAGATATCATACAAAGTATATGCATATATATAATTCACATCTAATACACAGAGTATTCATATACAGAACCCTCCCAATATACGACTACATGGCATGACAGAGACTGTGACACGTCAACCAATCACACACTATGACACAAATGTTCCCACTTTATTCATGACTTTTCACTAACATCTCCATGTTTACTACTAGGGATGTTGCCAGAAGTTGCCAATTGTGTCCTGGTTCTTTGTTCCAACTGCAGAACCTACTCCACTTCTAACTGAAATATTCAGCAATGTCAATCTGTTTCTGTGTGGTGAGAACCCAGGAAGTATCAACTTGGTACTTCAAAGCTTTCATTTCAAACGACTTCCAAGATTTTATTGTCTTGAGTTTTGCTTATCATATCAAGGTCATTAGTAGCTTCCACAATGTCTGTATGTGAAGATCACTTCAGTTTTGAAAAACTAACAAGCTATTGTGATGACACTCCTGTCTGTGGCATGTGAACCTGAGAGTGTCAGCTCATGAGTTCGAAGCCAAACATGGATAAACAGGCATTCTCTAGGCTCAGGCTGTGAAACAACACCATTCACCGTTTGACACCAATGATACATTCTGTGGTATCATTGTTACTTTGACTCAAGAAAGAAATAATAAAAATTAAAAAAATGGAAGTAGCTTTTATCATAGACTAATGATGAATGATAATACCCATTACTTGATAATAATCTAATTGTCAAAGGTGGAATCACCACGGGTGGGGTTGGTGAAGGGTGGTGTGAAGGAAAACAATGTGAAGATAGATGAAAGTGAAACACAGTATGTTGGCCCTGCCACTGATAATCCTAGCCTGAAGCAGCAGAAAGATCTTAAAAAAAAAAAGTATTGAGATAACACTAATGATGATGCTGGATATCATCTTTTAAAAGCGCTTCATATTTGCTACCCTGCACACCACCCCAGTTTCTGTACTGTGGCTTAATTGCTCAAATGCAATGGAAAGAATGCAATATTTAACAATTTCCTTTCTACAGGCAGGTCATATTGCAGACTCACTGTAACATTTAATTTTCATATACATAAAGGGATATCTAACATACAATCCCATATAACACCACAAATAATAATTTCCTAGTTTTCTGTTAAAAATCCTAGAATATGTATGACTACACCCTGTATGAAAGACTATTAATGCTTGGTTATATATTTCTTATAGATGTTTATTCATCATGCACACTTCACTGGTTTCCTGTAATGTTGAACACGTGATGGAGATTCAATACAAGGGCACAGCATAATATGAGATGTCAGGGAAAATGAGGCCAATGGTAGGCTTCTTATGGAGTGTGGCATGAGTGCAGATGGAATGAGGTTCAGAAGTGAAGGCTGTCACTGCAGAATCACAGTCACATACTGTATTAGCTTGGGGTCATCATCAGATTCATAAAAATAGTGAACTTGGAATCAGTCCAAAAGATACATAGGACCCTTTATATTACTTTGCTTTTGAAATGAGTTACCAAACATACCCAATGCCATCATACTCAACCTACTTACAATATAAATAAATGGAAAAAATGGCATTGATTGAGCGGGTGAAGGCATGTACAGAGCATCAGATTGGGGAAGAGTAGTGTGGTTTCATTAGTGGTAAAGGATGTGTGGATAAGGTGTTTGCTTTGAAGAATGTATGTGAGAAATACTTAGAAAAACAAATGGATTTGTATGTAGGAGTTATGGATCTGGAGAAGGAATATGATAGAGTTGATAGAGATGCTCTGTGGAAGGTATTAAGAATATATGGTGTAGGAGGCAAGTTGTTTGAAGCAGTGAAAAGTTTTTATCAAGGATGTAAGGCATGTGTACATGTAGAAAGAGAGGAAAGCGATTGGTTCTCAGAGAATATTGGTCTGCTGCAGGGGTGCATGATGTCTCCATAGTTGCTTAATTTGTTTGTGGATGGGGTTGTTGGGGAGGTGAATGCAAGAGTTTTGGAGAGAGGGGCAAGTATGCAGTCTGTTGTGGGTGAGAGAGCTTGGAAAGTGAGTCAGTTGTTGTTCACTGATGATACAGTGCTGGTGGCTGATTCATGTGAGAAACTGCAGAAGCTGGTGACTGAGTTTGGTAAAGTGTGTGAAAGAAGAAAGCTGAGAGTAAATGTGAATAAGAGCAAAGTTATTAGGTACAGTAAGGTTGAGGGACAAGTCAACTGGGAGGTAAGTTTGAATGGAGAAAAAATGGAGGAAGTGAAGTGTTTTAGATATCTGGGAGTGGCTTTGGCAGAGGATGGAACCATGGAAGCAGAAGTGAATCATTGGATGGGGGAGGGGGCGAAAGTTCTGGGAGCGTTGAACAATGTGTGGAAGTCGAGAACGTTACCTTGGAAAGCAAAAATCAGTATGTTTGAAGGAACAGTGGTTCCAACAATGATATACGGTTGCAAGGCGTGGGCTATAGATAGAGTTGTGCGGAGGAGGGTGGATGTGCTGGAAATGAGATGTTTGAGGACAATATGTGGTATGAGGTGGTTTGATCGAGTAAGTAATGAAAGGGTAAGAGAGATGTGTGGTAATAAAAAGAGTGTGGTTGAGAGAGCAGAAGAGGGTGTTTTGAAATGGTTTGGTCACATGGAGAGAATGAGTGAGGAAAGATTGACAAAGAGGATATATGTGTCAGAGGTGGAGGGAACGAGGAGAAGTGGGAGACCAAATTGGAGGTGGAAAGATGGAGTGAAAAAGATTTTGAGTGATCGAGGCCTGAACATGCAGGAGGGTGAAAGGCGTGCAAGGAATAGAGTGAATTGGAACGATGTGGTATACCGGGTGTGGACATGCTGTCAATGGATTAAACCAGGGCATGTGAAGTGTCTGGGGTAAACCATGGAAAGTTCTGTGGGGCCTGGATGTGGAAAGGGAGGTGTGGTTTCTGTGCATTATACATGACAGCTAGAGACTGAGTGTGAACAAATGTGGCCTTTGTTGTCTTTTCCTAGCACTACCTCGCGCACATGCGGGGGGAGGGGAGTGTTATTTCATGTGTGGCGGGGTGGCGATGGGAATGAATAAGGGCAGACAGTATGAATTATGTACATGTGTATATATGTAAATGTCTATGTGTGAATATAAATGTATACGTTCAGATGTATAGGTATGTATATGTGCGTGTGTGGATTTATTATTATATCATTACTTTGCTTTGTCGCTGTCTCCCGCATTTGCGAGGTAGCGCAAGTAAACAGATGAAAGAAATGGCCCAACCCACCCCCATACACATGTATATACATAAATGTATATGTATGTATATACATGTGTATGTGGGTGGTGTTGGGCCATTCTTTCGTCTGTTTCCTTGCGTTACTTCGCTAATGCGGGAGACAGTGACAAAGTATAATAAAAAAAAATAATAAAATTAATATAAAAGTACATGTATTTACATATCTACATTATCTAGTACATATTCTCATTAGCATCTCCGAATACGGTACAACAAATATTGTTATACTTATATGTCTATCTATCCATCTATATATTTGATGCCTATTCCCAAGTGGAATTCCCTCAAGAAAGTGGGCACAGCAATAGAGTCTCCATAGTCAGAGAACTCCAGTGCCTCTGCTTAGCCTTTAAAGCCTCACCATTAAAAGCTACTGGCAGAGATCAACTCCAGCAAAGTGTTCGCAGAGGCTCCAACCTCATTCTTCTACTGACTACTACTACCTAATGCCATTTCACATAATTACTGGGTGGCAAAAGTCCATATGAAAAATCAATGTGCCACCTTACACCATGAAGTATGTGCCATTTCTTACTAAGCCATTCAAAAAACTTACTTCCACTGAAATAAATGATGTATAGAACAACATAGTCAAACTTTTATCTATGTGTGTAGAGGGTTTCCTAATAGAATGAATATTCAGCCTCTGGCTGTGCCATATGTATGATGAATCACTGCCTATAATGGAATACATTACTCATTTCACTAACCAGATAGAATAATATACACTGCTACCAATAAATACAACAGCTGATTTTTCAAATACTTCCTCAGAAACTTATCTATGAAGAGTTCACTAAAAGTGTCTAGATACCTGTTTACTTGGATTGCCATCGTGAGCTTCGTCATTAGGCCGCTTCATGCCTCTAGGCATGTTGGATGTAGTTAACAATTCTGCACTACGGGGTCTGGGAGGGACACCTGTACTAGTTGGCTGGAGTATACTAGAAGATGAAGAAGTTAAGGTACTGAGAGTGGATGACGATGATGAGGTTGAATTGGTTGACTGTAAGACACTTCCTGTCCCATGCGGCTGTCGGAAGTCAGAAGTAATGTCTGGCTTCTTTTCATCTGGGGTGTCATTTAGTAGATCCCATAAGTCATCACTGCTCTTTCGATTTTCACTGTCATCATCATCATTATTCAGCAGCTGAAAAAATAAAAATAAACTGAAAATCATCCTCAATTTACTGACACTTTCATGAAACACAACTCTGATTCTCATCTGGAGTTTCTCAAATCACTAAATCATATCATTACTACACTCGCAAATTTCACTCATTATTTACAAGCAAAAAATAAAAAAAAAAGGCCCTCAACTTTACTAATGCCATCATATTTATTCGACAGGTGAAAAAAAATACTGAATTACATTTTTTTATCATTATTATACTTTGCCGCTGTCTCCCGCATTAGCAAGGTAGTGCAGGGAAGCAGACGAAAGAATGGCCCAACCCACCTACATACACATGTATATACATACATGTCCACACACGCACATATACATACCTATACATCTCAGCGTATACATTTACATATACACACACAGACATATAAATATATACACATGTACATAATTCATACTGTCTACCCTTATTCATTCCCGTTGCCATCCCGCCACACATGAAATGACAACCCCCTTCCCCCACATGTTTGTGAAGTAGTGCTAGGAAAAGACAACAAAGGCCACATTCGTTCACACTCAGTCTCTAGCTGTCATGTATAATGCACCGAAACCACACCTCCCTTTCCACATCCAGGCCCCACAGAACTTTCCATGGTTTACCCCAGACACTTCACATGCCCTGGTTTAATCCATTAACAGCACATCCAACCCGGTATACCACATCGTTCCAATTCACTCTATTCCTTGCACGTCCTTCACCCTCCTGCATGTTCAGGCCCCGATCACTCAAAATCTTTTTCACTCCATCTGTCCACCTCCAATTTGGTCTTCCACTTCTCCTCGTTCCCTACAACTCTGACACATATATCCTCTTTGCAAATCTTTCCTCACTCATTCTCTCCATTTGACTAAACCATTTCAAAACACCCTCTTCTTCTCTCTTAACCACACTCATTTTATTATCACACATCTCTCTTACGCTTTCCTTACTTACTCGAACATCTCATTTCCAACACATCCATCCTCCTCCGCACAAGTCTATCCATAGCCCACACCTCGCAACCATATAACATTGTTGGAACCACTATGCCTTCAAACATACCCATTTTTGCTTTCCAAGATAACGTTCTCGACTTCCGTAAATTCTTCAACGCTCCCAGAACTTTCACCCTCTCCCCCACCCAGTGATTCACTTCTGCTTCCATGGTTCCATCCGCTGCCAAATCCACTCCCAGATATACAAAACACTTCACTTCCTCCAGTTTTCCTCCATCCAAACTTAACCTCCCCTTTGACTTGTCCCTCCACCCTACTGTACCTAATATCCTTGCTCTTATTCACATTTACTCTCAGCTTTCTTCTTTCACACACACCAACAAACTCAGTCATCAGCTTCTGCAGTTTCTCACACGAATCAGCCACCAGTGCTGTATCATCAGCGACTGCAGTTTCTCACACGAATCAGCCACCAGTGCTGTATCATCAGCGAACAACAACTGACTCACTTCCCAAGCTCTCTCATCCACAACAGACTGCACACTTGCCCCTCTTTCCAAAACTCTTGCATTCACCCTCCTAACAACCCCATCCATAAACAAATTAAACAACCATGGAGACATCACGCACCCCTGCCACAACCAACATTCGCTGAGAACCAATCACTTTCCTCTCTTTCTACATGTACACATGCCTTACATACTCGATAAAATCTTTTCACTGCTTCTAACAACTTACCTCCCACACCATATATTCTTAATACCTTCCACAGAGCATCTCTATCAACTCTATCATATGCCTTCCCCAGATCCATAAATGCTACATACATGCTTTTCTAAGTATTTCTCCCATACATTCTTCAAAGCAAACACCTGATCCACACATCCTCTACCACTTCTGAAACCACACTGCTCTTCCCCAATCTGATGCTCTGTACATGCCTTCACCCTCTCAATCAATACCCTCCCATATAATTTCCCAGGAACACTCAACAAACTTATACCTCTATAATTTGAGCACTCACTCTTATCACCTTTGCCTTTGTACAATGGCACTATGCAAGCATTCCACCAGTCCTCAGGCACCTCACCATGAGTCATACATACATTAAATAACCTTACCAACCAGTCAACAATACAGCCGCCCCCTTTTTTTAGTAAATTCCACTGCAATACCATCCAAACCTGCAGCCTTGCCGGCTTTCATCTTCTGCAAAGCTTTTACTACCTCTTCTCTGTTTACTAAATCATCCTCCCTAACCCTCTCACTCTGCACACCACCTCGACCAAAACACCCTATATCTGCCACTCTATCATCAAACACTGAATTTCATAATAAATCAAATTTTCAGTGAACAAGAGTATATGCTAGCATGCCAAGCAATCCACTGGAAAACAATCAGATAATGCAATAATGGTGGTACAACTACTGAGTACCAGAGGTGCAAGACTAACAAATGAAGGTGCAATTCCTTTACATGGATAACCTCTGAGTACTGCTATGTCTTGTAGATTAGAGTGACCTACTTTTTGTGATATGTTGAAGCACTCATCACTACATGACCATACATCAGAAAGTAGCTGACAACTGAACTAGAGTAGTGGCAGAAATGATGGTGGAGGTGGTGGTGGTAAAGAGGAGGCAAATGTGGTGGCACAGGTAGTTGCAGAGATGGTATCAAATGGGGTGAAATTGGCAATCATAGAGATGTTGACACATGTGGTTGCAGTAGTGGTGAAAGTGGTGGTGGCAAACAGGGTGGCAAAAGTGGTTGTAGGGGCTGTTACAAAAATGGTGGGAGAGATGGTGGAAGAGGTAGTGACAGTGGTGGGGGCATAGGTAATGGCACAGGTGAAATATGAGGTGGTGACTGAGGTGGTAATTGTGATAGTGGCACAGATGGTGGAATAAATGATGATAGTGATGGTGGTAGAGGGGATAGAAAAATGGTAGCACTAGTGGTTATAAAGATGTTGGCAGGGGAGATGTCACAGAAGTTGGTAGGGGTGGCAGAAAAGGGGGTAGCTGAAGGATTGGTGGTGGTGATACAGGTGTTAATAATTAGTGTAAAGGAAGAGGCAGAGATGGTAGAAAACACTGCAGCAGGAGTGGCACCAACAGTGGTTGCAGACAGAATGGCAAAGGGGAAGGCACAGGTGGTGGTGCTGGTGGTGACAGCGGTGGTGGCATAAGTGGTTGTACAGGCTGTCATAGTGGTGGTTGTAAAGGGGTGGCAAAGATAGTGGTAGAAACGGTGGTAGTGGTGGTAGCACAGATGGTGCTCAGGGAGGTGGCACCACTTGGGGTGGCAGAAAAGGTGAAACAGTGGTGACAAGGGGAGATGGTGAAGATGGATGTAAAAGAGGTGGCAGTGGTGGTAACACTGGCAGCTGGAAACTTAGTGGTTGTAATGAGGGGTGGCAGAGATGCTTGCACAGGTATGGCTAAAGTTATGGTAGTGAAGGTAGCAAATGGAGTAATTACAGGGATGGAAGCAGAAGTGGGGGAGAGGGGAAGGGGTTAGCATAGGCAGTGGAAGAAGTGTTGACTTTGGAGATGATAGTGGTGGTGTCAGAGAGGGTGGCTGAGGAAATAGCAGTGGCAGCTGTAGAGGTAGTGATGGTGGTGGTTGTATATGATATAAAACAAATGGTAGCAAAAGCAGTTGCAGAGGTGATGGCAAAGAGGATGGAAAAGAAAATTATAGGGAAAGTGGCAGATGGATTATCAGTGATGGTGGAAGAGACTGTGACAAAAGTGCTGGTAGTGGTGGCAGAATTGATGGCAGAAAAATGGCACAGGTGGTGGAAGTAGTGACCACAAAGAGGTGGCAGAGGTTGTGGCACAAATGGTGCAACAAGTAGTGGCAATGTTGGTGGCATGTGATGGCAAAAGTGATAGCACATATGGCTGAAGAGCTGAAGAGATAGTAGCAGAGGTGTTGGCCATGATGCTACAAAGAGGGCAGCAGGGGGTGGTAGGAGAGGTGATGGCACAGGTGGGGATAGTGTTGATTGCAAGGGGAATGCAGAAGGATGGATGGCATTGGTGCTGGGTTGGTTAACAGTAAAACTGGTAACAAAGAAGATGGTAAAGGTGTTAGCAAAAATGTTTTAAACTAAGTGAGGAGGAGGTGGCAGGGGTGGTGGGTGTAGTGGAATGAGAGATGGTGACAGGTGGATGCTGAGGCTGTGGCAGAGATGGATGAATTGCTGGTGGCAGAAGGAAAGGCAGAAGTGTTGGCACAGGAGACAGCAGTATTGGTAGTATAGGGGATGCTGAATGATGGTAGACATGGCTGTAAAGGTTAGGCAAAAATTATGGCTAGTGATGATGGCATAGGGGATAAAAAAGGGGGTCGTATTGATGGTAGAATAACTTGATGTAAAGGGTGTGACAGTTGTGAGAATAGATGTTGCAGAGGGGTTTCTAAAGATGATGGCAGAAATGGTAGCAGAGGGGAAAAATGACACGGTGAAAAAGGAGGAAGTTATGGTGGTGGCAAAAGTTGTTGCACAGGTAGGCAGTGGCAGGGATGGTGGTAAGGTGGGGTGGCATTTGTGGTTGTACAGCTGGTGGTAAAGGTGGTTGCAAAGGGGTGAATACCTGGTGAAGTCTTTGGGGATCTTCCATACCCACAGCCTAGGATGAGACCCAGCTGCTGGGTTAGGTTGTCTGATGACCAAGCTGTTGGGAAGCCACAGCCCATAAGCCCACATAGCCCCCACAGCCTGGCTGGTCTGGTTCATTCATCCAGTGCATGCTTTGATTTCTCTACTGTGCGTCCCATGCTATTTCTAATGATATTAGGCATAATGAAAAACTCTCAAGTCCTGATTTCTAAAGTGGTCTCTCTTTTTGTGCTCATCACACCTTTGGATTTCTGAGATAGTATTCTATTAAGTCTTCCATGCCTGTCATGCAAGTAGTATGTTATTTCTAAATGTAAGCTGGAAACCATGCCTTTTAGGATTTTTAGGTACTGATAATGATACAGTTCTCACCTCTGTGCTCCAGGGAGTATAGCCTTAGAGATTTCAGCCACCCGATAATTTAGTTCCTTAACCACATTAATATGGGCTGTGAAATATCGCCCAATACTTTCTAATTCTGTGAGTCTGCCTGTCTCATTGGGTGATGCTTGAACACAATATTAATTTTGTGAAAGAATAAGCATCTTGCATAATATCATCACTGGATTTTTCTTCCTTGTCTTGAAGGTCTGAAGAATCCAGCCAACCATCCTTCTGTATGAGGCAACCATTGTTTTCTTTTGTTCACTTAAATTAGGTCATCAGACATTATTACTCTAAAGTCCTTAATATTATTCAACTGGTTTATGATAGCTTCTACGTATGTCCAGTATTCTGTATTGTTTTTGATTTCTTCATTTTTTCCATACTGCAGGAGTTAAAATGTATCTCCATGGAAAAGCATGTTGTTCTCAGTTGCCCAGCTAAAGACTTTGTTTACATCTCTCTGTATTCTTTCAGCATCCTCTACAGGTGTGATTTTCATACTTCATTCGGTATCATCGGCAAAGCATGAAATGTTACTGTGGCTTGTGTTTGTGTCTATGTCAGATAGAATGAGAAACAAAAGGGACAGAACGTTTTACCATGCAGGCACTGAAGATAGCATGCTTTACAACTGTGTTGTGACTTATTAATCAAAATGTTGAATATCTATCTCACATTTGTCAAATGCTTTTGCAACGTCTGTATAAACCATGTCAGCATTTTCTTTGTTTTCCAGAGCTTCAACAATCCTGAGAGGCAAGATCTTCCTGCCCTGAAACCAAGTTCTCCTTGATTATGCAAATTGTTCCATACCATCAATATAGTCAGTTTGCCTCTTAAGACTCTTTCGAAGATTTCAATAATTGGCGATAGGCAGTTATTCTTACTGGTAAATAATTTTTTGGGACCGCTTTGCTTCCTCTTCTGTGAATTGGGGTGATGCGAGTCACTTTCAGACTTTTTCTCCAGAAGATTTTTTAGAGCTCAGGCTGAGCGTGTTTTGCATTTCTTTATGAAGACTTAACTTCAATGAGTCCATGAGTACAGCCAAGTGCACAGGCATGCTTACAGTGGCTATCTTGAAAAACTGTGTTGAGGTGGTGATATCTGCTATGTAAAGACATAAGGGATTCTTGTTCAGGGTCATCTATATTTACCATTGCCATTTCATATTACTTTTTTTAGAATCTCACTCATCTCCTGGCAGTCATCTGTAAGAACTTCGATTTTTAGAGAGCCAATGAAGTTTGCGGTCACAGATTTGCATTCTACATATGAGCACAAGTGTCTGAGGCTTTTCTTCTTATTCTTTTCCTGTATTCCATATGACATATTTAGTTTATGGTCGATATGCAATAATTCATCTCAGGTTTTCTTTCCTTTGCTAAGTGATCTGTGGCTTCTTTAGAAGGTCTGCAATTCTGTTTCTCCTGCTGCAAAGTGCTTGTCTTTTTCATTCTATCATAAACCCTTTGTGCTTTCTTCTAAATGGGGTTTGTCTGTTGCATGTCTTGAGTATCAAAGTGGTTATATCATTTAAATGCTCCTCCTTTGTTGCAGTATTCAGCAGGGTTATATCACTTACACTACACACTTCTCCTTTGTTGTGGTACTCAGCTGGGTTTCCAATTTTGTCACAGGCATCCCACTGACCATATTCTCCCAACTTATCTATTCACAGTTAAAAATGAAATTACTGAAAACTTCCATTGTTATGCACATTCTTTCTAGGCAGTTTAGCACCTAAACTATTTTTTTGCCTCATTTAGGTTCTGATCAGAGTATAGGTTACTTTAGATGGTAGTCACATAATAGGTGTGCATTATTTGTAGAGATTAAGTTCTGAGTGTCATTTCTTCTGGCTGGTTTTGTTACTTGCTGATGAAGATAAAACTTTTCAAAGTCTTATGAACTCTTTCCTGTGCCACTGCTTCCAGGAATGATGTTACTTCCCGCCTCTCCATCTAATGTGTAGTAGGTTGAAGTCTCTCAAGGCAATTATATTTGAGACTGGGATTCTGAGGGGGTTAAGACATGACTCTATGTTCTTTATCTGTTTTGTATTTCTTGAAATTTTACGTCTGGTAGTCTATGGATTGATGCAAAGACCAGATTTTACTTTTCACACTTCACAATAAGTGCTTCTACTATATTGTATCAGGAGTTCAGGAGTTAAGTTTGTTATAAAAGTATTTACTGTAGACAGACCAACTCCACATGAACTGGTCTTGTCACATCTGTCGCTATTCATATGGTCTTCAGTGTGTTTCAGTGAAGGTTAAAAATACTGCACTTATAAATGGGATACTATTTGTTCAATGTGATTTAAGTCCCTCTATGATGCCACATGTACAGTATGTTACATGGTTTGAGGTGGTGGCAAGCATAGCGTATGAGGTGATAGCAAGGGTAGTATAGTAGCAATGGCACAGGGGTTGTTGAAAAGGTAGTGGATAGGTGGTGGCAGTGGAAATAGCAGAGCTGTTGGCAAAAATGGTGACACATGGTTATAGAATGGTGGTAAAAGCAGATACTGACAGAAATGGAGGCAGAGATGAGGGAAGATGTGCTGAAAGAAGGGATGGCAGAGGTGGGAACATTCATGGTTGCCAAGATTGTTGCAGACATGGTGGTAGTGATGATTTTATGAATGTGGTTGTAAAGATGGTGGAAGTGATAATGGCAGCAATGCTGACAGCTACTGGGGATGGTGGAGTTGCAACTTGGTAAAAGAGATTGTGGTAGTGGTGGTGACATCAGGTAACAAGGGTAGGGTTAACAGTGGCAAAAGTGGTGATAGATATGGCGCCAGATGTAGTAGTGGTGGTCTTGACAGGCTTGGTGGCAAAGTGGTTGTGAAGGTGGTGGCAGAAGTGGTGATAATGGTGATGACGAGGGATTGGAGAAATGAAGTGGGGGGAAAAGGTGATTATATGGGTTATGGCAGAGATGGTGGAAGAGGATGGCAAGAGAGTAGTGACACATATGCTGGCAAAAAACTGACAAAGTAGTGGCACAGGGAGTTGTAGAAGTTGTGGTAGAGGTGTGAGTGGTAGCAAGGGTGGTGGCAGTGTTGGTGGAAGAGCAGATGGTGGTGGCACAAGTAGCTGTAGTGCTGACTGCAGCAGTTACCTGGAGATAACCTCAGAGGTCTTCTACCCAACAGCTAGAGATTAATCAACCTCCTGAGTTGAGTCACTGATCAACAAGCTGTTGGAGGCCATGGCCTGCAAATCCACATGACCACTACAGCCTGGTTAGTCTAGTGCTTTCGATAATACTGATCTAGAACCTTCTCAAATTTCTCCTTTGTACCCCCATTATGTTTCTCATGGTTACACGGAATGTGCTGAATAGTTCTGGCCCCAAGATGTTCACAAAATCTTCTCTTGTGCTTGTCATTCCTTTTGATTTTAGGGATATGTTACATATGAGTTAACGGACTCTACCAGCATAAAGTTACACTGAATGTGGAAAATCACTTTTGGCGAGGCTGTAACATCATCAATGGACAAAAGGAAATACATTTTCATAGGAGAACTTCAAACTCCAAAGGAGTCAATCATTTTCTTGCTACTGACAGTAGCACAGACTTGAAGCTACAAGAAAATCCATAAAAAGGGTCTTGGTATAACATAATACTTTTTTTTTTTTTTTTTGCTTTGTCGCTGTCTCCCGCATTTGCGAGATAGCGCAAGGAAACAGACGAAAGAAATGGCCCAACCCACCCCCATACACACGTATATACATACGTCCACACACGCAAATATACATACCTACACAGCTTTCCATGGTTTACCACAGACGCTTCATATGCCCTGATTCAATCCACTGACAGCACGTCAACCCCGGTATACCACATCGATCCAATTCACTCTATTCCTTGCCCTCCCTTCACCCTCCTGCATGTTCAGGCCCCGATCACACAAAATCTTTTTCACTCCATCTTTCCACCTCCAATTTGGTCTCCCACTTCTCCTCGTTCCCTCCACCTCCGACACATATATCCTCTTGGTCAATCTTTCCTCACTCATTCTCTCCATATGCCTAAACCATTTCAAAACACCCTCTTCTGCTCTCTCAGCCACGCTCTTTTTATTTCCACACATCTCTCTCACCCTTACATTACTTACTCGATCAAACCACCTCACACCACACATTGTCCTCAAACATCTCATTTCCAGCACATCCATCCTCCTGCACACAACTCTATCCATAGCCCACGCCTCGCAACCACACAACATTGTTGGAACCACTATTCCTTCAAACATACCCATTTTTGCTTTCCGAGATAATGTTCTCGACTTCCACACATTCTTCAAGGCTCCCAGGATTTTCGCCCCCTCCCCCACCCTATGATCCACTTCCGCTTCCATGGTTCCATCCGCTGCCAGATCCACTCCCAGATATCTAAAACACTTTACTTCCTCCAGTTTTTCTCCATTCAAACTTACCTCCCAATTGACTTGACCCTCAACCCTACTGTACCTAATAACCTTGCTCTTATTCACATTTACTCTTAACTTTCTTCTTTCACACACTTTACCAAACTCAGTCACCAGCTTCTGCAGTTTATCACATGAATCAGCCACCAGCGCTGTATCATCAGCGAACAACAACTGACTCACTTCCCAAGCTCTCTCATCCACAACAGACTTCATACTTGCCCCTCTTTCCAAAACTCTTACATTCACCTTCCTAACAACCCCATCCATAAACAAATTAAACAACCATGGAGACATCACACACCCCTGCTGCAAACCTACATTCACTGAGAACCAATCACTCTCCTCTCTTCCTACACGTACACATGCCTTACATCCTCGATAAAAACTTTTCACTGCTTCTAACAACTTGCCTCCCACACCATATATTCTTAATACCTTCCACAGAGCATCTCTATCAACTCTATCATATGCCTTCTCCAGATCCATAAATGCTACATACAAATCCATGTGCAGAGCCTTGAAATGCATTATCGCTAGCTTTTCCTTTCAAAGGATTCATCTTTTTGGAAGAGACAACTGTTGCTTTGTTTTGTTCTATGAGAGTAATGTCATCAAACACCATTACTATAGAATCTTGCACAATTCTCAATAGAGATATGACAGTGCTTAAATCTCTCCATTATTCTGTACTGCTTTCAATTTCTGCTCTCTCCCCTTAGCAGGGCAGTTGGAAATTACCCCAATGAAAAGAGTGCTGCTTTAGGTAGCCTAACAAAAGATCTTATTTATTTGTCTTTTTGTAGTATTTGATGAAACATTTGATGAAACATTTGTACTTATCCTGGTAACATCAATAAAGGATGATATGAAAGTATAACTCACACCGCATCAAATATCATATGAAAGAAAAAGGAACAGAAGGGGGGATAGTATGCTTCATTAAAGAACGAAAGCATATTACCATGGAAGTACTGGGAATAACTCAATAAAAAAAATCTCCAAAGTATAGAAGTGAATTCCATCTTACATATCTTGTGTACAATGATGCCATGGTCACATTCCTTTGCAAACTCTGTATGCATCACATCAGCATTCTAATTTTTCTCTGGTGCCTCCACAATGCATTATAGTTGTTAAACAACTGAGGTAAAATTTTCCTGCCCTAAAACAATGATTACTTGAATCCACAACACCAGTCTATTTACACTTAAGACCCCTAATAATTTTGAAGAGCGGTGTCAGAGAAAGTGGTCAAAAATATTTTGCAACTGCTTTTTCTTTAGTGGGGCAATGCAGGACAATGTCACACTCTTGGGATGATACCTAAGTCCAGAGATTTTATGAAATAATCAGTACTCATGCAAGTGGGTTTGTATTTCTTTGTGAAGATAAAAGTCCAAGATTCTTGTCCTGAGGCTGAGTGCACGTCCCTCTATAACTTCCATGATGAGATGGTGGGATCCCCTATGTGTAATGTAGGGGGATTACTGTTTAGGGGAAAGATGGAAGAGTACTTTACCGTTATGGTGAAACTACCCTTATTGAATACTAATTCATACTGCCATATCTATATCACACTCATATCCTGGCAATCATCTACATAAGTGCCCCTTTCCGTTCTTAGTGAATCAATGTAATATATAGTCCTTTACTTGTGTTTTGCACACAAATACAAGTATTCTGGGTTTCGTTCTATTTTACTGATGACTCTTTCTCCATCTTCTTTTTCCTGGGTCTGGTATGCTTTTTTTTTTTTGTTTGGGATCTATGTCCATCAATTCATCAGAAAAGTTTTCTTTCCTGAGTGAGCTAAAATATTCTTAAAAGGTTTCTATCTTGTTTTTGCCTCCTATATTGGGAGCATCTTCCACGTTACAATCTAGCCCTATTGTACTTTTTTCTTACTGGTTGCACAATTGAAATGATTTCATGATCAAACTTTTAACAAACTCTTCCAGCATTTTGGTACTCACAAATCATATTGTGTCACAGACATCACACTGATTAATCAACCCATTTTATCCACATACTATTAAAACTGAAATTATGAATTCATATCCAAGGTGACATGTCTTTTGCCCAGACAGTTTAGCATTCTTACTTATTCTAACTGCTACACTGGTGTTCCAATTTCTTGTGAATTCATACTATAATTGCAATAAATCACCTCAATTTCACTCATAATTCTAAGAATCATACATAAAGTACAAGGCAAGTCTGACAGGCAAACTCAAATCTGACAACTAGGAACATATGTTTTTTGCCACCAAAGGAGTCTCATTGGATGCTGCCTCCTCAATGCCTGAACATGGTGTCTCAGCATAGTGTACTTGTACCAAAAGCATCTGTCTTTCTCTAGCAGCCACTTAGGCAACACACTGTGAAAACTTTTAAAGAACTTGGTGCTGAAGCTTTTCCAGTTGGAGGTTTATGTTTAACGACTCTAGGGGGATTAATGTCTTTCCTAACTATGTACATATTGCATACATATGTTTACAATTCCTCTGTGATATTTTAGTAAGTAAACATTAAGAGCAATATTTGGTGTGATTTTGGGCCTACACTCATCTACTCTGTAGAATATTTTCACTGTTAACCGATGAAAAAATCAGCAAAATGGAGAATGAAGACGTTTCTTATCTCAAGAATAATTACAACACAAGTGAATTAAGTTATGTTCTAAGTGTAATATATTTGAAAAGATGACATCAAAGATCAGGTAAATTATTCAAGTATATGTATTTTCTTTCTTACTTGATTGCCATTTCACATGTAAGCAAGGTAGCACCAGGAACATACAAAGAAAGGCTACATCCACTCACACAACAGAGGTATAAGTTTGTTGAGTATTCCTGGCAAATTGTATGGGAGGGTATTGATTGAGAGGGTGAAGGCATGTACAGAGCATCAGATTGGGGAAGAGCAGTGTGGTTTCAGAAGTGGTAGAGGATGTGTGGATCAGGTGTTTGCTTTGAAGAATGTATGTGAGAAATACTTAGAAAAGCAAATGGATTTGTATGTAGCATTTATGGATTTGGAGAAGGCATATGATAGAGTTGATAGAGATGCTCTGTGGAAGGTATTAAGAATATATGGTGTGGGAGGCAAGTTGTTAGAAGCAGTGAAAAGTTTTTATCGAGGATGTAAGGCATGTGTACGTGTAGGAAGAGAGGAAAGTGATTGGTTCTCAGTGAATGTAGGTTTGCGGCAGGGGTGTGTGATGTCTCCATGGTTGTTTAATTTGTTTATGGATGGGGTTGTTAGGGAGGTGAATGCAAGAGTTTTGGAAAGAGGGGCAAGGATGAAGTCTGTTGGGGATGAGAGAGCTTGGGAAGTGAGTCAGTTGTTGTTCGCTGATGATACAGCGCTGGTGGCTGATTCATGTGAGAAACTGCAGAAGCTGGTGACTGAGTTTGGTAAAGTGTGTGGAAGAAGAAAGTTAAGAGTAAACGTGAATAAGAGCAAGGTTATTAGGTACAGTAGGGGTGAGGGTCAAGTCAATTGGGAGGTGAGTTTGAATGGAGAAAAACTGGAGGAAGTGAAGTGTTTTAGATATCTGGGAGTGGATCTGTCAGCGGATGGAACCATGGAAGCGGAAGTGGATCATAGGGTGGGGGAGGGGGCGAAAATTTTGGGAGCCTTGAAAAATGTGTGGAAGTCGAGAACATTATCTCGGAAAGCAAAAATGGGTATGTTTGAAGGAATAGTGGTTCCAACAATGTTGTATGGTTGCGAGGCGTGGGCTATGGATAGAGATGTGCGCAGGAGGATGGATGTGCTGGAAATGAGATGTTTGAGGATAATGTGTGGTGTGAGGTGGTTTGATCGAGTAAGTAACGTAAGGGTAAGAGAGATGTGTGGAAATAAAAAGAGCGTGGTTGAGAGAGCAGAAGAGGGTGTTTTGAAATGGTTTGGGCACATGGAGAGAATGAGTGAGGAAAGATTGACCAAGAGGATATATGTGTCGGAGGTGGAGGGAACGAGAAGAAGAGGGAGACCAAATTGGAGGTGGAAAGATGGAGTGAAAAAGATTTTGTGTGATCGGGGCCTGAACATGCAGGAGGGTGAAAGGAGGGCAAGGAATAGAGTGAATTGGAGCGATGTGGTATACAGGGGTTGACGTGCTGTCAGTGGATTGAATCAAGGCATGTGAAGCGTCTGGGATAAACCATGGAAAGTTGTGTAGGTATGTATATTTGCGTGTGTGGACGTATGTACATGTGTATGGGGGGGGGTTGGGCCATTTCTTTCGTCTGTTTCCTTGCGCTACCTCGCAAACGCGGGAGACAGCGACAAAGTATAAAAAAAAAAAATATATATATATATATATATATATATATATATATATATATATATATATATATATATATATATATATAATATAGGGAGAATAAAAAGATGTTCTGGAAGGAGATAAATAAAGTGCGTAAGACAAGGGAACAAATGGGAACTTCAGTGAAGCGCGCAAATGGGCAGGTGATAACAAGTGGTGGTGATGTGAGAAGGAGATGGAGTGAGTATTTTGAAGGTTTGCTGAATGTGTTTGATGATAGAGTGGCAGATATAGGGTGTTTTGGTCGAGGTGGTGTGCAAAGTGAGAGAGTTAGGGAAAATGATTTGGTAAACAGAGAAGAGGTAGTAAAAGCTTTGCGGAAGATGAAAGCCGGCAAGGCAGCAGGTTTGGATGGTATTGCAGTGGAATTTATTAAAAAAGGGGGTGACTATATTACTGACTGGTTGGTAAGGCTATTTAACGTATGTATGACTCATGGTGAGGTGCCTGAGGATTGGCAGAATGCGTGCATAGTGCCATTGTACAAAGGCAAAGGGGATAAGAGTGAGTGCTCAAATTACAGAGGTATAAGTTTGTTGAGTATTCCTGGTAAATTATATGGGAGGGTATTGATTGAGAGGGTGAAGGCATGTACAGAGCATCAGATTGGGGAAGAGCAGTGTGGTTTCAGAAGTGGTAGAGGATGTGTGGATCAGGTGTTTGCTTTGAAGAATGTATGTGAGAAATACTTAGAAAAGCAAATGGATTTGTATGTAGCATTTATGGATCTGGAGAAGGCATATGATAGAGTTGATAGAGATGCTCTGTGGAAGGTATTAAGAATATATGGTGTGGGAGGCAAGTTGTTAGAAGCAGTGAAAAGTTTTTATCGAGGATGTAAGGCATGTGTACATGTAGGAAGAGAGGAAAGTGATTGGTTCTCAGTGAAGGCAGGGGTGTGTGATGTCTCCATGGTTGTTTAATTTGTTTATGGATGGGGTTGTTAGGGAGGTGAATGTAAGAGTTTTGGAAAGAGGGGCAAGTATGAAGTCTGTTGTGGATGAGAGAGCTTGGGAAGTGAGTCAGTTGTTGTTCGCTGATGATACAGCGCTGGTGGCTGATTAATGTGAGAAACTGCAGAAGCTGGTGACTGAGTTTGGTAAAGTGTGTGAAAGAAGAAAGTTAAGAGTAAATGTGAATAAGAGCAAGGTTATTAGGTACAGTAGGGTTGAGGGTCAAGTCAATTGGGAGGTAAGTTTGAATGGAGAAAAACTGGAGGAAGTAAAGTGTTTTAGATATCTGGGAGTGGATCTGGCAGCGGATGGAACCATGGAAGCTGAAGTGAATCATAGGGTGGGGGAGGGGGCGAAAATCCTGGGAGCCTTGAAGAATATGTGGAAGTCGAGAACATTATCTCGGAAAGCAAAAATGGGTATGTTTGAAGGAATAGTGGTTCCAACAATGTTGTATGGTTGCGAGGCGTGGGCTATGGATAGAGTTGTGCGCAGGAGGATGGATGTGCTGGAAATGAGATGTTTGAGGACAATGTGTGGTGTGAGGTGGTTTGATCGAGTAAGTAACGTAAGGGTAAGAGAGATGTGTGGAAATAAAAAGAGTGTGGTTGAGAGAGCAGTAGAGGGTGTTTTGAAATGGTTTGGGCACATAGAGAGAATGAGTGAGGAAAGATTGACCAAGAGGATTTATGTGTCGGAGGTGGAGGAAACAAGGAGAAGTGGGAGACCAAATTGGAGGTGGAAAGATGGAGTGAAAAAGATTTTGTGTGATCGGGGCCTGAACATGCAGGAGGGTGAAAGGAGGGCAAGGAATAGAGTGAATTGGATCGATGTGGTATACCGGGGTTGACGTGCTGTCAGTGGATTGAATCAGGGCATGTGGAGCGTCTGGGGTAAACCATGGAAAGCTGTGTATGTATGTATATTTGCGTGTGTGGACGTATGTATATACATGTGTATGGGGGTGCGTTGGGCCATTTCTTTTGTCTGTTTCCTTGCGCTACCTCGCAAACGCGGGAGACAGCGACAAAGAAAAAAAAAAAAATACATATATTGTATTATATTATATTATATTATACTTAGTCACCGTCTCCCGCGTTAGCGAGGTAGCGCAAGGAAACAGACAAAAGAATGGCCCAGTCCACCCACATACACATGTACATACATAAACGCCCACACACGCATATATATATATATATATATATATATATATATATATATATATATATATATATGTATATATATATATATATATATATATATATATATATATATATATATATATATATATATATATATATATATATATATCCCTGGGGATAGGGGAGAAAGAATACTTCCCACGTATTCCCTGCGTGTCGTAGAAGGCGACTAAAAGGGAAGGGAGCGGGTGGCTGGAAATCCTCCCCTCTCGTTTTTCTTTTTTTTTTTCCAAAAGAAGGAAGAGAGAAGGGGGTCAGGTGAGGATATTCCCTCAAAGGCCCAGTCCTCTGTTCTTAACGCTACCTCGCTATCGCGGGAAATGGCGAATAGTATGAAAAAAAAAAAAAAATATATATATATATATATATATATATATATATATATATATATATATATATATATATACTTCAACGTATACATACATGTACATATATACACATGTACATATTCATACTTGCTGCCTTTATCCATTCCCGTCGCCACCCCACCACACATGAAATGGCACCCCCCCTTCCCCCGCGCACACGCAAGGTAGCGCCAGGAAAAGACAACAAAATCCACATTCGTTCACAGTCTCTAGCTGTCATGTGTAATGCACCGAAACCACAGCTCTCTCTCCACATCCAGGCCCCACAAAACCTTCCATGGTTCACCCCAGACGCCCCACACGCCCCGGCTCAATCCATTGACAGCACGTTGACCCCGGCACACAACATAGTTCCAATTCACTCCATTCCTCGCACGCCCCTCACCCTCCCGCATGTCCAGGCTCCGACTGCCCAAAATCCCCCTCACTCCACCCCCCCACCTCCAATTTGGTCCCCCACTCCTTGTTCCCTCCACCCCTGACTCACACATCCTCCCTGTCAGCCTTCCCCCACTCACCCTCTCCAAGTGACCAAACCACTTCAATATATATATATATATATATATATATATATATATATATTTGAGCACTCACTCTTATCCCCTTTGCCTTTGTACAATGGCACTATGCACGCATTCCGCCAATCCTCAGGCACCTCACCAAAAAAAAATATATATATATATACATATGTGTACGTGTAGGAAGAGAGGAAAGTGATTGGTTCTCAGTGAATGTAGGTTTGCGGCAGGGGGGGTGTGATGTCTCCATGGTTGTTTAATTTGTTTATATATATATGAATATATATAAATATATATATATATATATATATATATTTTTTTTTTTTGCTTTGTCGCTGTCTCCCGCGTTTGCGAGGTAGCGCAAGGAAACAGACGAAAGAAATGGCCCAACCCACCCCCATACACATGTATATACATACGTCCACACACGCAAATATACATACCTACACAACTTTCCATGGTTTACCCCAGACGCTTCACACGCCTTGATTCAATCCACTGACAGCACGTCAACCCCGGTATACCACATCGCTCCAATTCACTCTATTCCTTGCCCTCCTTTCACCCTCCTGCATGTTCAGGCCCCGATCACACAAAATCTTTTTCACTCCATCTTTCCACCTCCAATTTGGTCTCCCTCTTCTCCTCGTTCCCTCCACCTCCGACACATATATTCTCTTGGTCAATCTTTCCTCACTCATTCTCTCCATGTGCCCGAACAATTTCAAAACACCCTCTTCTGCTCTCTCAACCACGCTCTTTTTATTTCCACACATCTCTCTTACCCTTACGTTACTTACTCGATCAAACCACCTCACACCACACATTGTCCTCAAACATCTCATTTCCAGCACATCCATCCTCCTGCGCACAACTCTATCCATAGCCCACGCCTCGCAACCATACAACATTGTTGGAACCACTATTCCTTCAAACATACCCATTTTTGCTTTCCGAGATAATGTTCTCGACTTCCACACATTCTTCAAGGCTCCCAGGATTTTTGCCCCCTCCCCCACCCTATGATTCACTTCTGCTTCCATGGTTCCATCCACTGCCAGATCCACTCCCAGATATCTAAAACACTTCACTTCCTCCAGTTTTTCTCCATTCAAACTTACCTCCCAATTGACTTGACCCTCAACCCTACTGTACCTAATAACCTTGCTCTTATTCACATTTACTCTCAACTTTCTTCTTTCACACACTTTACCAAATTCAGTCACCAGTTTCTGCAGTTTCTCACATTAATCAGCCACCAGCGCTGTACAATCAGCGAACAACAACTGACTCACTTCCCAAGCTCTCTCATCCACAACAGACTTCATACTTGCCCCTCTTTCCAAAACTCTTGCATTCACCTCCCTAACAACCCCATCCATAAACAAATTAAACAACCATGGAGACATCACACACCCCTGCCGCAAACCTACATTCACTGAGAACCAATCACTTTCCTCTCTTCCTACACGTACACATGCCTTACATCCTCGATAAAAACTTTTCACTGCTTCTAATAACTTGCCTCCCACACCATATATTCTTAATACCTTCCACAGAGCATCGCTATCAACTCTATCATATGCCTTCTCCAGATCCATAAATGCTACATACAAATCCATTTGCTTTTCTAAGTATTTCTCACATACATTCTTCAAAGCAAACACCTGATCCACACATCCTCTACCACTTCTGAAACCACACTGCTCTTCCCCAATCTGATGCTCTGTACATGCCTTCACCCTCTCAATCAATACCCTCCCATGTAATTTACCAGGAATACTCAACAAACTTATACCTCTGTAATTTGAGCACTCACTCTTATCCCCTTTGCCTTTTACAATGGCACTATGCACGCATTTCGCCAATCCTCAGGCACCTCACCATGAGTCATACATACATTAAATAACCTTACCAACCAGTCAACAATACAGTCACCCCCCTTTTTAATAAATTCCACTGCAATACCATCCAAACCTGCTGCCTTGCCGGCTTTCATCTTCCGCAAAGCTTTTACTACCTCTTCTCTGTTCACCAAATCATTTTCCCTAACCCTCTCACTTTGCACACCACCTCGACCAAGACACTCTATATCTGCCACCCTATCATCAAACACATTCAATAAACCTCCTAAATACTCACTTCATCTCCTTCTCACATCACCACTACTTGTTATCATCTCCCCATTAGTGCCCTTCACTGAAGTTCCCATCTCCTCCCTTGTCTTACGCACTTTATTTACCTCCTTCCAGAACATCTTTTTATTCTCCCTAAAATTTAATGATACTCTTTAACCCCAACTCTCATTTGCCCTCTTTTTCACCTCTTGCACCTTTCTCTTGACCTCCTGTCTCTTTCTTTTATACATCTCCCACTCAACTGCATTTTCTCCCTGCAAAAATTGTCCAAATGCCTCTCTCTTCTCTTTCACTAATAATCTTACTTCTTCATCCCACCACTCACTACCCTTTCTAATCAACCCACCTCCCACGCTTCTCATGCCACAAGCATCTTTTGCGCAATCCATCACTGATTCCCTAAATACATCCCATTCCTCCCCCATCCCCTTACTTCCATTGTTCTCACCTTTTCCCATTCTGTACTCAGTCTCTCCTGGTACTTCCTCACACAAGTCTCCTTCCCAAGCTCACTTACTCTCACCACTCTCTTCACCCCAACATTCACTCTTCTTTTCTGAAAACCCATACAAATCTTCACCTTAGCCTCCACAAGATAGTGATCAGACATCCCTCCAGTTGCACCTCTCAGCACATTAACATCCAAAAGTCTCTCTTTCGCGCGCCTGTCAATTAACACGTAATCCAATAACGCTCTCTGGCCATCTCTCCTACTTACATACGTATACTCATGTATATCTCGCTTTTTAAACCAGGTATTCCCAATCACCAGTCCTTTTTCAGTACATAAATCTACAAGCTCTTCACCATTTCCATTTACAACACTGAACACCCCATGTATACCAATTATTCCCTCAACTGCCACATTACTCACCTTTGCATTCAAATCACCCATCACTATAACCCGGTCTTGTGCATCAAAACCACTAACACACTCATTCAGCTGCTCCCAAAACACTTGCCTCTCATGATCTTTCTTCTCATGCCCAGGTGCATATGCACCAATAATCACCCATCTCTCTCCATCAACTTTCAGTTTTACCCATATTAATCGAGAACTTACTTTCTTACATTCTATCACATACTTCCCACAACTTTGCGGAAGATGAAAGCCGGCAAGGCAGTAGGTTTGGATGGTATTGCAGTGGAATTTATTAAAAAAGGGGGTGAATGTATTGTTGACTGGTTGGTAAGGTTATTTAATGTATGCATGATTCATGGTGAGGTGCCTGAGGATTGGCAGAATGCGTGCATAGTGCCATTGTAAAAGGCAAAGGGGATAAGAGTGAGTGCTCAAATTACAGAGGTATAAGTTTGTTGAGTAATCCTGGGAAATTATATGGGAGGGTACTGATTGAGAGGGTGAAGGCATGTACAGAGCATCAGATTGAGGAAGAGCAGTGTGGTTTCAGAAGTGGTAGAGGATGTGTGGATAAGGTGTTTGCTTTGAAGAATGTATGTGAGAAGTACTTAGAAAAGCAAATGGATTTGTATGTAGCATTTATGGATCTGGAGAAGGCATATGATAGAGTTGATAGAGATGCTCTGTGGAAGGTATTAAGAATATATGGTGTGGGAGGCAAGTTGTTAGAAGCAGTGAAAAGTTTTTATCGAGGATGTAAGGCATGTGTACGTGTAGGAAGAGAAGAAAGTGATTGGTTCTCAGTGAATGTAGGTTTGCGGCAGGGGTGTGTGATGTCTCCATGGTTGTTTAATTTGTTTATGGATGGGGTTGTTAGGGAGGTGAATGCAAGAGTTTTGGAAAGAGGGTCAAGTATGCAGTCTGTTATGGATGAGAGAGCTTGGGAAGTGAGTCAGTTGTTGTTCGCTGATGATACAGCACTGGTGGCTGATTTATGTGATAAACTGCAGAAGCTGGTGACTGAGTTTGGTAAAGTGTGTGAAAGAAGAACGTTGAGAGTAAATGTGAATAAGAGTAAGGTTATTAGGTACAGTAGGGTTGAGGGTCAAGTAAATTGGGAGTTAAGCTTGAATGGAGAAAAACTGGAGAGAGTGAAGTGTTTTAGATATCTGGGAGTGGATCTGGCAGCAGATGGAACCATGGAAGCGGCAGTGAATCATAGGGTGGGGGAGGGGGCAAAAATTCTGGGAGCCTTGAAGAATGTGGAAGTCGAGAACATTATCTCGGAAAGCAAAAATGGGTATGTTTGAAGGAATATATACATGATCAGACATCCCTCCAGTTGCATCTCTCAGCACATTAACATCCAAAAGTATCTCTTTCACACGCCTATCAATTAACACATAATCCAATAACACTCTCTGACCATCTCTCCTACTTACGTACGTATACTTATATATATCTCTCTTTTTAAACCAGGCATTCCCAATCACCAGTCCTTTTTCAGCACATAAATCTACAAGCTCTTCACCATTTCCATTTACAACACTGAACACCCCATGTACACCATTTATTCCCTCAACTGCCACATCACTCACCTTTGCATTCAAATCACCCATCACTATAACCTAGTCTCGTGCATCAAAACTACCAACACATTCACTTAGCTGCTCCCAAAACACTTGCCTCTCATGATCTTTCTTCTCATGCCCAGGTGCATATGCACCAATAATCACCCATCTCTCTCCATCAACTTTCAGTTTTACCCATATTAATCGAGAACTTACTTTCTTACATTCTATCACATACTTCCCACAACTTTGCGGAAGATGAAAGCCGGCAAGGCAGTAGGTTTGGATGGTATTGCAGCGGAATTTATTAAAAAAGGGGGTGAATGTATTGTTGACTGGTTGGTAAGGTTATTTAATGTATGCATGATTCATGGTGAGGTGCCTGAGGATTGGCAGAATGCGTGCATAGTGCCATTGTAAAAGGCAAAGGGGATAAGAGTGAGTGCTCAAATTACAGAGGTATAAGTTTGTTGAGTAATCCTGGGAAATTATATGGGAGGGTACTGATTGAGAGGGTGAAGGCATGTACAGAGCATCAGATTGAGGAAGAGCAGTGTGGTTTCAGAAGTGGTAGAGGATGTGTGGATAAGGTGTTTGCTTTGAAGAATGTATGTGAGAAGTACTTAGAAAAGCAAATGGATTTGTATGTAGCATTTATGGATCTGGAGAAGGCATATGATAGAGTTGATAGAGATGCTCTGTGGAAGGTATTAAGAATATATGGTGTGGGAGGCAAGTTGTTAGAAGCAGTGAAAAGTTTTTATCGAGGATGTAAGGCATGTGTACGTGTAGGAAGAGAAGAAAGTGATTGGTTCTCAGTGAATGTAGGTTTGCGGCAGGGGTGTGTGATGTCTCCATGGTTGTTTAATTTGTTTATGGATGGGGTTGTTAGGGAGGTGAATGCAAGAGTTTTGGAAAGAGGGTCAAGTATGCAGTCTGTTATGGATGAGAGAGCTTGGGAAGTGAGTCAGTTGTTGTTCGCTGATGATACAGCACTGGTGGCTGATTTATGTGATAAACTGCAGAAGCTGGTGACTGAGTTTGGTAAAGTGTGTGAAAGAAGAACGTTGAGAGTAAATGTGAATAAGAGTAAGGTTATTAGGTACAGTAGGGTTGAGGGTCAAGTAAATTGGGAGTTAAGCTTGAATGGAGAAAAACTGGAGAGAGTGAAGTGTTTTAGATATCTGGGAGTGGATCTGGCAGCAGATGGAACCATGGAAGCGGCAGTGAATCATAGGGTGGGGGAGGGGGCAAAAATTCTGGGAGCCTTGAAGAATGTGGAAGTCGAGAACATTATCTCGGAAAGCAAAAATGGGTATGTTTGAAGGAATATATACATGATCAGACATCCCTCCAGTTGCATCTCTCAGCACATTAACATCCAAAAGTATCTCTTTCGCACGCCTATCAATTAACACATAATCCAATAACACTCTCTGACCATCTCTCCTACTTACGTACGTATACTTATATATATCTCTCTTTTTAAACCAGGCATTCCTAATCACCAGTCCTTTTTCAGCACATAAATCTACAAGCTCTTCACCATTTCCATTTACAACACTGAACACCCCATGTACACCATTTATTCCCTCAACTGCCACATCACTCACCTTTGCATTCAAATCACCCATCACTATAACCTAGTCTCGTGCATCAAAACTACCAACACATTCACTTAGCTGCTCCCAAAACACTTGCCTCTCATGATCCTTCTTCTCATGCCCAGGTGCATATGCACCAATAATCACTCATCTCTCTTCATCCACTTTCAGTTTTACCCATATCAATCTAGAGTTTAGTTTCTTACACTCTATCACAAACTCCCACCACTCCTGTTTCATATACATATATAGGGGGGAAAGAATACTTCCCACGTATTCCCTGCGTGTCGTAGAAGGTGACTAAAAGGGGAGGGAGCGGGGGGCTGGAAATCCTCCCCTCTCGTTTTTTTTTTTTAATTTTCCAGAGAATTTTAATAACAGAGAATTGGGTCAGGTGAGGGTATTCCCTCAAAGGCCCAGTCCTCTGTTTTTAACGCTACCTTGCTAATGCGGGAAATGGCGAATAGTTTGAAAGAAAGAATATACATATATACACATGTACATATTCATACTTGCTGCCTTCATCCATTCCTGTCGCCACCCCGCCACACATGAAATGGCACACCCCCTCCCCCTACATGAACGAGCGAGGTAGCAATAGGATAAGGATAAGACAATAAAGGCCACATTTATTCACACTCAGTCTCTAGCTGTCATGCATAATGCACTGAAACCACAGCTCCCTTTCCACATCCAGGCCCCACAAAACTTTCAATGGTTTACCCAGACGCTTCACAAACCCTGGTTCAATCCATTGACAGCACATCGACCTCAGTATACAACATCATTCCAATTCACTCTATTTCTTGCACGCCTTTCACCTTCCTGTATGTTCAGGCCCCGATTGCTCAAAATCTTTTCCACTCCATCCTTCCACATTCATTTTGGTCTCCATTCTTCTCCTCATTCCCTCCACCTCTGACACATATATCCTCTTAGTCAATCTTTCCTCACTCATCCTCTCCATGTGACCAAACTATTTCAATACACCCTCTTCTCCTCTCTCAACCACACTCTTTTAATTACCACACATCTCTCTTACCCTTTAATTACTTACTCGATCAAACCACCTCACACCACATATTGTCCTCAAACATTTCCTTTCCAACACATCCACCCTCCTCTGCATAAACCTATCTATAGCCCATGCCTCACATCCATATAACATCGTTGGACCACTATTCCTTCAAACATACTCATTTGTGCTCTCCGAGATAGCGTTCTTGCCTTCCACATAATCTTCAACACTCCAAGAACATTCGCCGCCTCCCCCACCCTGTGACTCACTTCTGCTTCCATGGTTCCCAACGCTGCTAAATCCACTCCCAGATATCTAAAACACTTCACTTCCAGTTTTTCTCCATTCACAATTACCTCCCAAAATACTTCATAAACTTAATCACCATTTCCCGAATCAGCAAGGTAATGCATGGAAACAGATAAAGAAGAGCCTAACCACTACCATACACATCCTGTTTTTCATTATTATACTTTGTCGCTGTCTCCCGCGTTAGCGAGGTACCGCAAGGAAACAGACGAAAGAATTGCCCAACCCACCCACATACACATGTATATAGATACACATCCACACACGCACATATACATACCTATACATCTCAACGTATAAATATATATACACACACAAACATATGTATATATACACACATCTACATAATTCATACTGTCTGCCCTTATTCATTCCCATTGCCACGCCACCACACATGAAATAACAACCCCTGTGCTCGAGGTAGTGCTAGGAAAAGACAACAAAGGCCACATTCGCTCACACTCAGTCTCTAGCTGTCATGTATAATGCACCAAAACCACAGCTCCCTTTCCACATCCAGGCCCCACAGAACTTTCCATGGTTTACCCCAGACGCTTCACATGCCCTGGTTCAATCCATTGATGGCACGTACACCCCGGTATAACACATCATTCCAATTCACTCTATTCCTTGCATGCCTTTCACCCTCCTGCATGTTTTGGCCCCAATCACTCAAAATCTTTTTCACTTCATCTTTCCACCTCCAATTTGGTCTCCCACTTCTCCTCGTTCCCTCCACCTCTGACACATATATCCTCTTTGTCAATCTTTCCTTACTCATTCTCTCCATGTGACCAAACCATTTCAAAACACTCTCTTCTGCTCTCTCAACTACACTCTTTTTATTACCACACATCTCTCTTACCTTACCCTTTCATTACTTACTCAATCAAACCACCTCACACCACATATTGTCCTCAAACATCTCATTTCCAGCACATCCACCCTCCTCCGCACAACTCTATCTATAGCACCACGCCTCTCAACCATATAAAACTGTTGGAACCACTATTCCTTCAAACATACCTATTTTTGCTTTCCAAGATAACGTTCTATACATAAATGCCCATACATGCACACATGTATATTTCAATGTAAACATACATATAAATACAGAAGTTTCAGAAGTGGTAGAGGATGTGTGGATCAGGTGTTTGCTTTGAAGAATGTATGTGAGAAATACTTAGAAAAGCAAATGGATTTGTATGTAGCATTTATGGATCTGGAGAAGGCATATGATAGAGTTGATAGAGATGCTCTGTGGAAGGTATTAAGAATATATGGTGTGGGAGGCAAGTTGTTAGAAGCAGTGAAAAGTTTTTATCGAGGATGTAAGGCATGTGTACGTGTAGGAAGAGAGGAAAGTGATTGGTTCTCAGTGAATGTAGGTTTGCGGCAGGGGTGTGTGATGTCTCCATGGTTGTTTAATTTGTTTATGGATGGGGTTGTAAGGGAGGTAAATGCAAGAGTCCTGGAAAGAGGGGCAAGTATGAAGTCTGTTGGGGATGAGAGAGCTTGGGAAGTGAGTCAGTTGTTGTTCGCTGATGATACAGCGCTGGTGGCTGATTCATGTGAGAAACTGCAGAAGCTGGTGACTGAGTTTGGTAAAGTGTGTGGAAGAAGAAAGTTGAGAGTAAATGTGAATAAGAGCAAGGTTATTAGGTACAGTAGGGGTGAGGGTCAAGTCAATTGGGAGGTGAGTTTGAATGGAGAAAAACTGGAGGAAGTGAAGTGTTTTAGATATTTGGGAGTGGATCTGTCAGCGGATGGAACCATGGAAGCGGAAGTGGATCATAGGGTGGGCGAGGGGGCGAAAATTTTGGGAGCCTTGAAAAATGTGTGGAAGTCGAGAACATTATCTCGGAAAGCAAAAATGGGTATGTTTGAGGGAATAGTGGTTCCAACAATGTTGTATGGTTGCGAGGCGTGGGCTATGGATAGAGATGTGCGCAGGAGGATGGATGTGCTGGAAATGAGATGTTTGAGGACAATGTGTGGTGTGAGGTGGTTTGATCGAGTAAGTAACGTAAGGGTGAGAGAGATGTGTGGAAATAAAAAGAGCGTGGTTGAGAGAGCAGAAGAGGGTGTTTTGAAATGGTTTGGGCACATGGAGAGAATGAGTGAGGAGAGATTGACCAAGAGGATATATGTGTCGGAGGTGGAGGGAACGAGGAGAAGAGGGAGACCAAATTGGAGGTGGAAAGATGGAGTGAAAAAGATTTTGTGTGATCGGGGCCTGAACATGCAGGAGGGTGAAAGGAGGGCAAGAAATAGAGTGAATTGGAGTCATGTGGTATACAGGGGTTGACGTGCTGTCAGTGGATTGAAGCAAGGCATGTGAAGCGTCTGGGGTAAACCATGGAAAGCTGTGTAGGTATGTATATTTGCGTGTGTGGACGTGTGTATGTACATGTGTATGGGGGGGGGGGTTGGGCCATTTCTTTCGTCTGTTTCCTTGCGCTACCTCGCAAACGCGGGAGACAGCGACAAAGTATAAAAAAAAAAAAAAAAAATATATATAAATACTCATGTACATGTTCATACTTGCTGCCTTTGTCCATTCCCTTCGCCAACCCGCCACACATGAAATAACATCCCTACTCCAGCGAGGCAGTGCCAGAGGAAAAAAAAAAAAAAGGCCACATTTGTTCACACTCAGCCTCTAACTGTCATGTGTAATGAAAGAAAACCACAGCTCCTTTTGCACATCCAGACCCCACAGACCTTTCCATGTTTTACGCCAGACGCTTCACATGCCCTGGTTCAATCCACTGACAGCACATCGACCACAGTATACCACATCGTTCTAATTCACTTAATTCCATGCACCCCTTTTATCCTCCTGTATGTTCAGACTCCAATCACTCAAACTCTTTTTTACTCCATCCTTCCACCTACAATTTGGTCTCCCACTTCTTCTTCCCTTCATCTCTGACACATACATATCCTCTTTGTCAATCTTTCCTCACTCATTCTCCCCATGTCTCCAAACCATTTCAAAACACCCTCTTCTGACCTCTCAACCACACATTTTATTACCACACATCTCTCTTACCCTTTCATTACTTACTCGATCAAACCGCCTCACACCACATATTGTCCTCAAACATTTCATTTCCAACACATCCAACCTCCTCCGCACAACTCTATATAGTCCATGCCTCGCAGCCATATAACATTATTGGAACTACTATTCTTTCAAACATATCCATTTTTGCTCTCTGAAATAACATTCTTGCCTTCCACAAATTCCTCAATGCTCCCAGAACCTTCACTCCCTCCCCCACCCTGTAACTCACTTCCACTTCCATGGTTCCGTCCACTGCTTAGTCTAAAACACTTCATTTCCTCCAGTTTTCGTCCATTCAAACTTACCTCCCAATTGACTTGTCCCTCAATCTTACTGAACCTAATAACCTTCCTGTTAGTCACATTTACTCTCAACTTTCTTCTTTCACATACTTTACCATACTCAGTCACCAGCTTCTGCAGTTTCTCACTTGAATCAGCCACCAGCACTGTATCATCAGCAAACAACAACCGATTCACTTCCCAAGCACTCTAATCCAGAACAGACTGCATACTTGCCCCTCTCTCCAAAACTCTTGCATTCACCTCCCTAACCACCTTATCCATAAACAAATTAAACAACCATGGACACATCACACACCCCTGCCACAAACCGACATTTCCTTGGAACCAATCACTTTTGTCTTTCCCTACTTGTACACATGCCTTACATCCTTGGTAAAAACTTTTCACTGCTTCTAGCAACTTCCCTTCACCTCAGGAAAGCTGACTGGGACAACTTACATAACTTCATTTATGCCTTTTCTTTGGTAAATTACTGTCTCTTGTGTGGTGAAGCTTCTGTCTCTGTCAAACGCATAGCAGAGATAATTCTTTTGGGAATGGAAGTATTTATTACCTCTTCCTCCAAGATGACCTCTTCATCTAGACAAGAGATCAGGCATGTCGAGCTTGGAAATCCTCTCCTTCATCTGGTTCCTATTCAGCTTTTATCACAGCCCATAATAGCTGCAAGCACAGTACTCATGAGGTGAGGCATTCCTTTATTCAAAGGAAATGTGACAACCCCTCCTTGTCATCCACTATTAGGTCTTTCTGGTCTTTAGCTACGGGCATCTCTAACAACTTCTATCATTCCACCTTTCCTCCACTCTTCCATTCTTACAGTACTATAGCAGTCTCTCCCATAGACAAAGCAATTCTCTTTGGTTCCCGTTTCTTCTCAGCCTCCACCTTAGATGACCTGACATTCCTTCAACCAATGATGCTCCTCTCACTAATTCTATGTCTCTTCTTGTACTCTCTTTTTGGACTCTCCAAAAAGCACTTCTTTCTCAGGACACAAGCAAGGATTACAGTCCTGATGGCATCAATCCCTGTGTACAGAAAGAGTGGGCCTCTGAACTTGCACTTGCTTGTCTGTTCTGTTTCTGCTTAAAAACCAAAACTTTTCCTTTTCCTTGGAAACATGCATTGATACATCCCATCCCTAAGAAGGGTGCCATTCTGATCACTCTATCTATCATCCCATAGTTCTGACATTTACCATTTCCAAAGTCTTTGAACCCTCCTAAACTCCCATATACTTAAACACCTCAAAAATCAGTCTTCTTTCTGAACACCAGTATCACTTCCATCTTACTAATGTCTGGTCATCATCCTTAAAAGATTCTGGGGAGTCATGCGTAGTTGCCCTTGACATATCTAAGACTTCTGACAGGTTGTGGCATTGGGGCTTCTCATCTCTAAGCTTCCCTCTTTTGGCTTCCCTCCCTCACTTTGCTCATTTACATCTAGATTCCTCCCTGGCTGATTTACTTCTGCAGTTGTTGAGGGATCAGCCTCTTCCCTTTTCACCATCAACAGCAGTGTCCTTCAAGGTTCTTTCCAGTCACCTACACTTTTTCTCCTTTTTTCAACAATTTCCTCTTCACAAATAATCCAGTGCACTCATATGCTGACAACTCAATGCTGCATTCAACAACCTTTAATTCTGTTCCCTTTCCTCTCACTCAATCTGCATCTCATCTTGACACAGCTTCCTCAATAAACTCAGACTTGGACAGGATATCTCAGTGGGTAAGACAAAATCTTATTAAGTTTAATGCCTATGTTGATGATTGGTTGGTAAGAATATTCAGTGTATGTATGAATTCTGGTGAAGTGCCAGAGGATTGGCAGAATGATTATATAGTGCCACTGTATAAAGGCAAGGGAAATAACGGTGAGTGTTCAAACTACATCAGTATAAGTTTGCTGGGTGTACCTACTAAGATGTATGGAAGGGTGTTGACTAAGGGGGTGAAGACATGTACAAACCACCAGATTGGGAAATTTCTTTTTTCTCTTTGGAGGCTTTAGTCATGGACAGGAGTCCTCATCAAGGTTAGGCCTTTGTTGAAATATACTGAGGATTTTGAAAGGGGAAAAGAAGAGACAAGGAGATGCATTAATGAATTTGAAGGAAGTGAAAAATCTATCCTTTAGAATGTGCCTGATTATAGTTACTGGGAAAGACGGTAGAGGGCAATGAGTTCCAAAGCTTCAAGATGTAGGTTAAGAAATAGTTATCAAAATGACCCACCCATGAATTGCCAATGACCACATAGTAACCATGTAATGCAGCAGCTTGCTGAGTATTGCATGATCTACCTAGCAGTTGGGGCACACAAGCAGCCAGCTCTCTGAAGCAAAAACCAAAGTAATACTGATAGAAGAGGGATGGTGAACCAAAATTGAGGCACAGGGAAAGAGGGTTAGGTTTGGAAATTAGCCAGAGAAAGCTTATAAGTCAGACTGCTTTTGACTCAACTTTGTCAGTATCTGTCAAGTGAGGATGCAGTTACAACCATCCAAGACGAGAGCAGTATTCCATACAAGGCTGAATCAATCTTTTGTATAAACATAGCAAGTGTTCAGAGGAAAAGAAATTTTGGCATCTAAACAGGACTCCCAATTTCTTAGAAGCAGACTTAGCTATTTTTATAATGTGGGGGTATCCACAAGAGAGTGGATGTTTCTGTAATACCAAGTATGTTCAATGAGTCAAGAGGTGGAATTACAGAACCATCAAAGGAGAGATGAGAGCTGTGAAGAATTTTTGATACAGAGATGGGTAGAAACTGTGTCTTGGAGGCATTAAACTTAACTAGATTTCATCTACTCCTCTCAGATATCCTGTCCAAGTGTCAGTGTACTAAGGGAGCTGTGTCAAGATGAGATGCAGATAGAGTGAGAGAAGGAGCAGAAATGAAGGATGTGGATGCATTACTAAGTCGTCTGCACATGAGACTATTTGGTAATTTGTGGAGGAGAGGAAATTGTTGAAAAAAAGGAGATAGTGTCCAGGACAGGACAGAAAACCTTGAGAGACACCACTGTTGATGAAAAAAGAGGAGGGGAGGAAGGCTGATCCATCAGTGACCACAGAGATAGATCAACTAGAGAGGAAGCTAGATATGAAGGAGCAATGTGAGGAAGGGAAGCTTAGAGATGAGACTCTAATGCCACACCCAATCAAAAGCTTTGGATATATCATGGGCAACTGCACGAGACCCCCAAAATGTTTCAGGGATAATGACCAGACATTAGTAAGATACGAAAGAATATCACCAGTGGGTCTCACACTACTAACCTCCTACCAAAGCATCTTAACTCTCCCTGAAATTTACTAAGAGATTCATGGTCTCTGAGGATATAGGAAATGAGGAGGGATTCAAAGACAGGAAATGGTAGATGGCAAAGCAAGAGGATGGTATTTACTAAGGATAGAATAGAGTGGTCACCCTTCTTGGGGATGGGATACATCATATCATTCTTCCAAGGAGAAGGAAAAATTTTGGTTTTTAAACAGAAATGGAACAAAGGAGCAAACACAGGGGCAAGTTCAGAGGCATACTGTTTCAGTATATGGGAATGGATGCCTTGAGTACCATTAAGTCTTGCTTGTGTCCAGAGAGAGAAGTGCTTTCTGGACAGTCCAAAAGAGATTACGGGGAAGGGCACAGGATAAGTGAGAGGAGCATCAGGAGGTAGAGGAATGTTAAGAGTCATCCAAGATGGACTTAGGGGAGAATCGGAAACCAAAGAAAGTTGCTTTGTTTAGAGGAGAGATAGCTATAGTTCCATCAGAGTGGAGAAGTCAAGGAAAGGTAGAGTGACAAGTTGTTAGAGATGCCCTTAGCTAAAAACCAGAAAGACCAACCACTGGATAACAAGGAAAGGTTATCACACTTCCTTTGAATAAAAGAACACCATGCCTTATGAATAACAGACTTGTGATGATTACAAACAGTAATAAAAGCTGAATGGGAGTCAGAGGAAGGAGAGTTTTTCCAAGCCCAATATTCCTGATCCCCTGACTGAATGGCCTCATAACAGGAATGGTTGATCATAAACTAGAAGATGAGGGGATAAATGCTTCCATTCCTGAAAGAATGACTTCTGCTATGCGTTTGGCAGAGACAGAAGCATCACCATATAAGACATTAATTTACCCAAGGAAAGCCAGAAAAGAAATTACATAAGCTATTCCAGTTCGCTTTGTTGAAGTACCAATCGAACACATACATTTATGCGAGTGTGATCAGATGAACCAACTGGGGATAAGATTATGTAGTTACAGAAGGATGGATTATAGGTGAAAAACAGATCCAGAATATTAAGAGAGTGGCCCCAGCAGTCAGGAATATGGATAAGGTGGGAGATAATGAGCTCTATATCAATGAGAATGGGAATGTTGGGGCTTAACTCCCTTCACCATCAGTATGGGAGGAATTCAACCATATCCTATGGTGTATGTTAAAATGCCCAAAATTGGGGATCTCAGCTTGTGGGTGAGAGGAAGCCACAGTCTCATGGCAGGAGCTCAAATAGTCAAAGAAATATATAAAATTTGTAGAATTAGGAAAGCAGCATGTGAAACAGAGGAAAAGTGTCGTAGTTACTTTTGGCTAAAAAAAAATTTTTTTGTTACACCACACCTTCCAAATTCACCTGACCTTGCCCCATGTATTTTTCTCTGTTCCCAATAATCAAAATGAAGCTGAAAGAAAGAAGATTTGATGACATTCCAACTGTCAATAAAAACACGAAAGCAGAACTCAATCAGTTTACAGTTGAAGATTGCATTGCTTTCAAAAGCTGCAGAAAGTTTGGAACAATTGTAATTCATCTAAAGGAGATTACTTTGAAGGGGAATGCTTATAAAAATGTATGTACACTATTCTTTAAAATAAAAGCCAAGTATTAAATTTTCTTATCATATCTTGACAGTACCAGCATATAAAGGCAAGGAGGACAGAGGTGAGTGTTCAAACTACAGTGGTATTGCTGAGTGTATCTGGTAAGTCATAAAGGAAAGTGATGAATGATGGGTGAAGGCATGTACAGAGTATTTAAATGGGGAGTAATGATGTGGTTTCAGGAGTGGCAAAGGATGTGTGATCAGGGGTTGGCTTTGAAGAGTGCGAGTGATAATTACTTTGAGAAAGAGAAGGATTAGTATGTGGCACTTCTTCATCTGAAGAAAGCATCTAATAGGGATGATAGAGGTGCTTTGTGGAAGGTTTTATGAATATATTATGTGGAACAAAAGTTAAGAAAAGCAGTTGGAAGTTTCCATCAACAATGTGTCTGTGTGTGTGTGTGTGTGTGTGTGTGTGTGTGTGTGTGTGTGTGTGTGTGTGTGTGTGTGTGTGTGTGACTGTGTGTAAGTAGGCTGAGAGGAGGGTGAGTGACTCCAGGGGAAAGTGGGTCTGTGGCTGGGGTGTGTGATACCACCATCGTTGTTTAATTTGTTTATGACTGGAGTGGTGAGGGAGGTATGAAACAGGCAGCTATGCAGTCTGCTGGGTTTGAAGGGGCCTGGAGAGTGATTAGTTGTTGTTTGCTGATCACTGGTGGCATATTCAAATGAGAAACTTTAAAAGTTAGAGTCTGAATTCAGGAGAGATGTATGAAAATAAAACAGTCAGCAGTGTGCTTAGCAGTACAGTGGGGTTGGTTAGTTGGGGTGTGAGTATGAAAGGAGAAAATCTGGAGGAAGTGGAATCCTTCTGGTTCCTGAGAGTGGCCATGGCAGTGAATGGAATCAGGGAAGCATAGTGAGTCATTCTGGAAGCATTTAGGATTGTGTGGAGAGATTTGTTATCAAGGAATTTGAAAATGGGTATTTCGAAGGTAAAGTAGTTCCAATGATATTGTATGGCATGGCATATAGATGAGAATGTGTGGCAAAGGGTTGATGCACTGGAAATAAGATGTCTGAGGACAGTGTGTGGGGTGAGACAGGCTGGTCAAGTAAGTAATAAAAGCATAAGAAAGAGGTAAGGAAATATGAAGAGTATGGTTGACAGAGATGAAGAGAAAGTGCTCAAATGGTTGACATATGAAGAGCAAGAGTAAGGTGAGGCTGTCAAAGAGGATGTATGAGTCAGAAGTGGAGCAGACATGGAGAATGGTGAGACCAAACTGGAGATGGAAAGATGGACTGAAAAAGAATCAGGACCTTAACATGTAGCAGGGTGAATGACATGCACAGGATAGAGTTAATTGAAGCGAAGTGGTAAACAGGGGGTGATGTGCTGTCAATGGACTGAAACAGGGAAAATGAAGCAACCAGGAAGTACAATAGAGAGGTCTGTGGGGCCTGCTTGTGATGAGGAGCTGCAATTATGGTGCATTATGCATGAGAGTTAGTGAATATATGTTAGCAAATGAGGCCTTTCATCATCTCTTCCTTCCACTGCTTTCCTAATGCAGGAAACAGTAATCTGCCACCTCCCCAATGCAGGAAATGATAAACAAGTTAAACAAATATAATTGTTTGTATGTCAAAGTGGAGGGACATGGAGAAGGGGGAGACCAAACTGGAGAAGGAAGGATAAGGTGAAAAATGTTTTGAGTGCTCAGGGTCTGAACATGCAGAAAGGTGTAAGGCATGCAGGGGATCAAGTGAACTGGAATAACTTGTATGGAAGGGGTAATGTGCTGTCAACGGACTGAACCAGGGAATAGGAAGCAGACGAGAAAACTATGAAAAGGTCTGAGAGGCCTGGCTGTGCATGGGAGCTGTGGTTTCAGTTTTATATGTGACAGCTAGGGAATGGATGTAAGTGAGAGAGGTTATTACTTCATCTGTTCCTGACACTACCTCACTAATGCAAGACACAACCATGAAAAGGATTACATAGAGAATCAAGTGTTTTGGGAGCAGCAGAATGAGTGTCAGTAGTTTTAATGAAGCTCAGATTGGGGTGTTTAAATGTGTGTGGATGTAACCAAGATGAGAAAAAAGGAGAGATAGGTAGTATGTTTGAGGAAAGAAACCTGGATGTTATGGCTCTGAGTGAAACAAAGCTCAAGGGTAAAGGGGAAGAGTGGTTTGGGAATGTCTTGGGTGTAAAGTAAGGGGTTAGAGAGGACAAAGAGCAAGGGAAGGAGTAGCACTACTCCTGAAACAGGAGTGGTGGGAGTATGTGATAGAGTTTAAGAAAGTAAACTCTAAATTGATATGGGTAAAACTGAAAGTGGATGGAGAGAGATGGGTGCTTATTGGTGCATATGCACCTGGGCATGAGAAGAAAGATCATGAGAGGCAAGTGTTTTGGGAGCAGCTGAGTGAGTGTGTTAGTAGCTTTGATGCACGAGACCGCGTTATAGTGATGGGTGATTTGAATGCAAAGTGAGTAATGTGGCAGTTGAGGGAATAATTGGTGTACATGGGGTGTTCAGTGTTGTAAATGGAAATGGTGAAGAGCTTGTAGATTTATGTGCTGAAAAAGGACTGATGATTGGGAATACCTGGTTTAAAAAGAGAGATATACATAAGTATACGTATGTAAGTGGGAGAGATGGCCAGAGAGCGTTATTGGATTACGTGTTAGTTGATAGGCGCGCGAAAGAGAGACTTTTGGATGTTAATGTGCTGAGAGGTGCAACTGGAGGGATGTCTGATCATTTTCTTGTGGAGGCGAAGGTGAAGATTTGTAGAGGTTTTCAGAAAAGAAGAGAGAATGTTGGGGTGAAAAGAGTGGTGAGAGTAAGTGAGCTTGGGAAGGAGACTTGTGTGAGGAAGTACCAGGAGAGACTGAATACAGAATGGAAAAAGGTGAGAACAAAGGACGTAAGGGGAGTGGGGGAGGAATGGGATGTATTTAGGGAAGCAGTGATGGCTTGCACAAAAGATGCTTGTGGCACGAGAAGCGTGGGAGGTGGGTTGATTAGAAAGGGTAGTGAGTGGTGGGATGAAGAAGTAAGATTATTAGTGAAAGAAAAGAGAAAGGCTTTTGGATGATTTTTGCAAGGAGAAAATGCAAATGAGTGGGAGATGTATAAAAGAAAGAGGAAGGAGGTCAAGAGAAAGGTGCAAGAGGTGAAAAAGAGGGCAAATAAGAGTTGGGGTGAGAGAGTATCATTAAATTCTAGGGAGAATAAAACGATGTTTAGGACGGAGGTAAATAAACTGCGTAAGACAAGGGAACAAATGGGAAGTTCAGTGAAGGGAGCTAACGGGGAGGTGATAATAAGTAGGGGTGATGTGAGAAGGAGATGGAGTGAGTATTTTGAAGGTTTGTTGAATGTGTTTGATGATAGAGTGGCAGATATAGGGTGTTTTGGTCAAGGTGGTGTGCAAAGTGAGAGGGTTAGGGATAATGATTTGGTAAACAGAGAAGAGGTAGTAAAAGCTTTGCGGAGGATGAAAGCCGGCAAGTCAGCGGGTTTGGATGGTATTGCAGTGGAATTTATTAAAAAAGGGGTGACTGTATTGTTGACTGGTTGGTGAGGTTATTCAATGTATGTTTGACTCATGGTGAGGTGCCTGGGGATTGGCGGAATGCTTGCATAGTGCCATTGTACAACAGCAAAGGGGATAAAAGTGAGTGCTCAAATTACAGAGGTATAAGTTTGTTGAGTATTCATGGGAAATTATATGGGAGGGTATTGATTGAGAGGGTGAAGGCATGTACAGAGCATCAGATTTGGGAAGAGCTGTGTGGTTTCAGAAGTGGTAGAGGATGTGTGGATCAGGTGTTTGCTTTGAAGAATGTATGTGAGAGAAATGCTCTGTGGAAGGTATTAAGAATATATGGTGTGGGAGGCAAGTTGCTAGAAGCAGTGAAAAGTTTTTATCGAGGATGTAAGGCATGTGTATGTGTAGGAAGAGAGGAAAGTGATTGGTTCTCAGTGAATGTAGGTTTGTGGAAGGGGTGTGTGATATCTCCATGGTTGTTTAAATTGTTTATGGATGGGGTTGTTAGGGAGGTGAATGTAAGAGTTTAGGAAAGAGGGGCAAGTATGCAGTCTGTTGTGGATGAGAGAGCTTGGGAAGTGAGTCAGTTGTTGTTCGCTGATGATACAGCGCTGGTGGCTGATTCATGTGAGAAACTGCAGAAGCTGGTGACTGAGTTTGGTAAAGTGTGTGAAAGAAGATAGCTGAGAGTAAACGTGAATAAGAGCAAGGTTATTAGGTACAGTAGGGTTGAGAGACAAGTCAATTGGGAGGTAAGTCTGAATGGAGAAAAACTGGAGGAAGTGAAGTGTTTTAGATATCTGGGAGTGGATTTGGCAGCGGATGGAACCATGGAAGTGGAAGTGAATCATAGGGTGGGGGAGGCGGCAAAAGTTCTGGGAGCGTTGAAGAATGTGTCGAAAACAATATCTTGGAGAGCAAAAATGGGTATGTTTGAAGGAATGGTGGTTCCAACAATGTTATATGGTTGCGAGGCGTGAGCTATGGATAGAGTTGTGCGGAGGAGGGTGGATGTGCTGGAAATGAGGTGTTTGAGGACAATATGTGGTGTGAGGGAGTTTGATCGAATAAATAATAATAGGGTAAGAAAGATGTGTGGTAATAAAAAGAGTGTGGTTGAGAGAGCAGAAGAAGGGTGTTTTGAAATGGTTTGGTCACATGGCGAGAATGAGTGAGGAAAGATTGACTAAGAGGATATATGTGTCAGAGGTGGAGGGAACGAGGAGAAGTGGGAGACCAAATTGGAGGTGTAAAGATGGAGTGAAAAAGATTTTGAGTGATCGGGGGCCTGAACATGCAGGAGGATGAAAGGCGTGCAAGGAATAGTGAATTGGAACGATGTGGTATACCGGGGTCAACATGCTGTCAATGGATTGAACCAGGGCATGTGAAGTGTCTGGGGTAAACCATGGAAAGTTCTGTGGGGCCTGGATGTGGAAAGGGAGCTGTGGTTTTGGTGCATTATTACATGACAGCTAGAGTCTGAGTGTGAGCGAATGTGGCATTTCTTGTCTTTTCCTAGCGCTGCCTCGCACACATGAGGGGTGGAGGGGGTTGTAATTTCATGTGTGGCGGGGTGGCGATGGGAATGAATAAAGAAAGACAGTATGAATTATGTACATGTGTATATATGTATATGTCTGTGTGTGTATATATATGTATACGTTGAGATGTATAGGTATGTATATTTTGCGTGTGTGGACATGTATGTATATACATGTGTATATGGGTGGGTTGGGCCATTCTTTTGTCTGTTTCCTTACGCTAACTCACTGACGCGGGAGACAGCGACAAAGCAAAATAATATATATATATATAATACTACTGATGGATGAACTGAATGCAAAAGTTGGTAATGTGGCAGTTGAGGGTATAACTGCAGGTATGGGGTATTCAGTGATGCAAATATAAATGGTAAACAACTTGAGGAAGTGTGTGCTGTAGAAGGACAGGTGACTGGGTATACCTGGTTGAAAAAAAACAGGGATATACTTAAGTATATGTGGAATAAGAAAGATGGTAAGCTGGCATTACTAGATTATATACCACTTTACAAATATGCAAAAGAGACTCTTCTAAGTTAATCTGATAACAGGGGCAGTTGGTGGGATGTTTGATCATTACCTGGTGGAGGTAAGGGTGTAAGATTGGTAGGGGCTTTCAGAAAAGAGGAAATGATGTGGGTGAGAAGGTGATGAAAGTACGAGGATTAGAGGTGTTTTGGGAAGCAGCACTGGGACAAGAGATAGGTGTGTGGTGTGAGGAAGGTGGGAGGTGGACACGTGAGAAAGGATAGTGAGTGGCACAATGACAGCATCAAGTTGTTAGCAAAGGAGAGAAGAGGTATGTGGGTGTTAGTCACGAGGAAGCAGTGCATAGGAGATTTACAGGAAAGACCAGCAGGAGGTCAAGAGGAAAATGCAAGAGCTTAAAAAAAAAGGGCAAATGAGAACTGAAGTGAATAAATATCAACAAACTTCAGGAACAACAAGAACACATTTTGGAAAGAGGTTAATTGTTTGAGAAAAACAAGACAACAAATGGGAGCAATGGTGAAGGGGAAAAATATGGATGTGGTAACATGCAGCAATGAAGTGAAGGGAAGATGGAGTATTTTAAAGGAAAGCTGAATGTGTTTTATTATTCATTTATCTACTCAAAATTACCTCAGGACCAATTTCTATGAGAGTCCTAACATACCAAAGACATTTCTAAAAGCTCCTGCATCCTAAGGCTTTGATACTTCCAGCAGCAGGGAATGTAAACTCCTTTGGAGCGAAAAGTTCTTTGACAAGACTGTACTCCCAATGATACAGCCTCATCAATGGTGACCTCTCACCTGTGGTATAGAGAAGCTGATGTTGGGTTTTTGGGTTGGGAAGGTATGTGATGTTAGATGCAATATATTTAGTGAAAAGAAAAGAGGTGGTGAAAGCCTTAGTAAGATGAAATGAGGCAAGGCAGCTGGAGTGGATGATACTGCAGTTGAATTCTTCTTAAGAAAGGAGATTGACAGTCTGTTGATCAGTAAGTCAAGATTTTCAGTCTGTGTATGGTTCATGGGGAAGTGCTTGAGGATCAGTGGAATGCATGTATAAGGTCATTGTACAAATGCAATTGGGGCAAAGGTATTCAAATTTATGAGCTTTCAGGTTGCTGAGTGTACAAAATATGTTGTACAGACGAGTGGTGACAGAGAGGGTGGTGACATGCAAAGAGCATCTGACTGGGGAAGAAAAATGTGATTTTGGATGTGATAGAAGATGTACAGGTCAGGGATTTGCTTTGAAGAGTGTGCATGAGAGGTATTTAGATAAACAGAAAGATGTTTATGTAGAATTTATGGATCTGGACAAACCATATGATTGGGCTGATAGATATGCTCTGTGGAAAGGGTTATGAATATATTATGTGTTATGTTAAGAAAATTATTATAAGCAGTGAAGTGTTTTTATCAAGAGAATAAGGAATGTGTGTGTATGAACAGAAGGAGAGGAAGATGAGTGGTTCCAGGTAAAGGCAGGTCTGTATCAGGGGTGTGTGACGTCACCATGGCTGTTTAATCTGCTTATGGACTGGGTAGTGAGGGAAGTAAATACAAGGGTCTGGGAGATACGTGCAAGTACGCAGTGAGTGCGTGTGTGTGTCTGTGTGTGTGTGTGTCTGTGTGTGTGTGTGTCTGTGTGTGTGTCTGTGTGTGTGTGTGTGTGTGTGTGTGTGTGTGTGTGTGTGTGTGTGTGTGTGTGTGTGTGTGTGTGTGTGTGTGTGTGTGTTTACGGATTGGGTAGTGAGGGAAGTAAATATAAGGGTCTGGGAGACAGGTGCAGGTACGCAATGTGTGTGTGTGTGTGTGTGTGTGTTTGTGTGTGTGTGTGTGTGTGTGTGTGTGTGTGTGTGTGTGTGTGTGTGTGTGTGTGTTAGTGTTAGTGTGTGTGTGTGTTAAGTCAGCTTTTGTTAGTTAATGACACGGCACTAGTGAGAGATTCAAACAAGAAACAGCAGAAAGTGGTGTCTAAGTCTGAGAGTGTGTAAAATGGGGAAAGTTGAAAGTAAATGTGAATATAAGTGAGGTTGCTAAATTTAGCAATGAAGAGAGACCTGTCAAGTAGAAGTGTGAGTTTGACAGGAGAAATCTCTGAGGAAGTGAAATGGCAGTGAATGGAACTATAGAAGTAGACGTGAATCATAGGATGAAGGAGGGGATGATGGTCCTGGGAGCACTGACAAATGTATGAGAAGGGAGCTCACTATCTGTGAGGGGAAAGACGGGCATGTTTGAAGGTACTGTAGTCCCAACAGTGGGGTATAAATGTGAGGCATGGGCTTTAGATGAGAATATATAGAAGAGGGTAAATATGTTAGAAATAAAATGTTTGAAGACATTATATGGTGTGAGCTGGGTTGGTCAAGTAAGAAATTGGGTAGGAGAGAGGCATAGCAATAAGAAGAGCATGGCTGAGAAAGCTGAAGAGGGTGGGCTGAAATGGTTTGGTCATACAGAGAGAATGAGTAAGGAGACCTTGACAAAGAGGATATATGTGTCAGAAGTGTTCGGGATAAGGAAAAGGGGGATACCAAACTGGAGATAAAAGGCTGGAGTGAATAAGGTTTTGGGTCCTGGGACATGAAAATGGAGATAGAAGGATGTAATAAATAAAGTTTTCAGTGCTCAGGACCTGAATAAGCAAAAAGGATGTATGGCATACCTAAGACAGAGTGAATTGAAATGTTGTGGTATAAGGGGAGCAAAATGGTGGTGAAGGACTGAACGAGGGCATATGAAGTGGCCAGTGGTAACCACTGAAAAGTCTGTGGGGTCTGCCCAAGTATAAGCAGCCATGGCTTTGTAGCATCTGTGTGTGTATGAGGCTATTTCTTTATCTGTTCTTGGTGCTAAAGCAGGAAATGGTGAATAAGTTTGAAAATAATCACCATGAGCAAATTCTAATCGATGCAATTGATATATGTCTGCTGCATACATAAGAAAGATGCACAATAAAGAAATGCTGCATACATAAGAAAGATTCACAATCAGGAAATATGCAAGCCAAAATATATTACAGCTTCCATTCTGCATGATCCATCAATAAATGTTACCAAAACACAGCTTCCATTCTGCATGATCCATCAATAAATGTTACCAAAACAAACTCACACTTACCACTTTTAACATATTATTAGCAGTGGAGTTGACAGATGAAGTGGAGGATGAATTAGGTTTGAAGTCACGGTGGGAAGAGCCACATGACATAAACCGCTCTAAAGTGTTGTTTCCTTCCCCTCCACCACCTGCCACTACCCGTTGGGTATCATCTTCATCATTTTGGTTAAGGAGGTCTTTCAAAATTTTATTTGAGTTATCACCACCACCACTTTCACCATGACTAAGAAGTTTACGCAGTCTTGTATTATCACCAATGGAGGACACACTAGAGTCATCTCCTGCTCCTCCTGTACTACTTGGCCGGCCAGTTAACGACTCATCCAGTACCGATCCCCCATTGCCTGAGGTTCCGGCAAGCAATCTGTCAGCTGCTGATGACCCATTGCCTTCTTGGAAGGGACTGTATGGAGTAAAAATCATGGCTACAATAATCAAGTGTAAGGTAATCAACTGCTTATAATGAGCTTGTCATCAGAATGTGCTTTTTTAAAGTATATCAAATCAATGTGTTTCTGCTTTACCCTTTATATGTTTTTTATGAAACTGAGACATATTATTCCAAAGAATACCTCTTCTACTCAAAACAGTCAACTGATATCTAATTGGTCCCCAAAAATTGTCATCTAAAAAGTTTACTAATCTACATGTTTAAGTGCAGTGACATATTCTACTTATCTATTATCATCTTATCATACTTTGTCGCTGTTTCCCGCATTAGCGAGGTAGTGCAAGAAAACAGAAGAAAGAATGGCCCAACTCACCCACATACACATGTATATACATACACGTCCACACACGTACAGATACATACTTATACATTTCAACGTAAACACATATATACATCACAGACATATATATACACAGGTACATAATTCATACTTGCTGCCTTTATTCATTCCCATCACCATCCCGCCACACATGAAATGACAACCCCCTCCCCACTGCATGCACCAGAGGTAGCACTGGGAAAAGACAACAAAGGCCACATTCGTTCACACTCAGTCTCTAGCTGTCATGTATTATGCACCAAAACCACAGCTCCCTTTCCACATCCAGGCCCCACAAAACTTTCCATGGTTTACCCCAGACACTTCACATGCCCTGGTTCAATCCATTGACAACACGTCCACCCCGGTATACCACATCGTTCCACTTCACTCTATTCCCTGCACGCCTTTCACTCTCCTGCATGTTCAGGCCCCAATCACTCAAAATCTTTTTCAACCCATTTTTCCACCTCCAATTTGGTCTCACACTTCTCCTCGTTCCCTCCATCTCTGACACATGTATCCTCTTTGTCAATCTTTCCTCACTCATTCTCTCCATGTGACCAAACCATTTCAAAACACCCTTCTTCTGCTCTCTCAACCACGCTCTTTTTATTACCACACATCTCTCCTACCCTTTAATTACTTACTCGATTAAACCACCTCACACAATATATTGTCCTCAAACATCTCATGTCCAACACATGCACCATCCTCCGCACAACTCTATCTATAGCCCATGCCTCGCAACCATATAACATCGTTGGAACCACCATTCCTTCAAACATGCCCTTTTTGCTTTTCGAGATAATGTTCTCAACACTTACACACATTTTTCAATACTCCCAGAACATTCGCCGCCTCCCCCACCCTGTGACACTTCCGCTTCCATGGTTCCATCCACTGCCAATGCCACTCCAAGATATCTAAAAGACTTCACTTACTCCAGTTTTTCTCCGTTCAAACTTACCTCCCAATTGACATGACCCTCAACCCTACTGTACCTAATAACCTTGCTCTTATTCACATTTACTCTTAACTTTCTTCTTTCACACACTTTACCAAACTCAGTCACCAGCTTCTGCAGTTTCTCACCCAAATCAGCCACCAGCACTGTATCATCAGCGAACAACAACTGACTCACTTCCCAAGCTCTCTCATCCAAAACAGACTGCATACTAGCCCCTCTTTCCAAAACTCTTGCATTCACCTCCCTAGCAACCCCATCCATAAACAAATTAAACAACCATGGAGACATCACACACCCCTGCCGCAAACCAACATTCATTGAGAACCAAACACTTTCCTATCTTCCTACTCGTACACATGCCTTACATCCTAGATAAAAACTTTTCACTGCTTCTAACGACTTGCCTCTCACACCATATATTCTTAATACCTTCCACACAGCATCTCTATCAACTCTATCATATGCCTTCCCCAGATCCATAAATGCTACATATAAATCCATTTGCTTTTCTAATTATTTCTCACAAACATTCTTCAAAGCAAACACCTGATCCACACATCCTCTACCACTTCTGAAACCACACTGATCTTCCCCAATCTGATGCTCTGTACATGCCTTCCATATAATTTCCTAGGTATACTCAACAAACTTATACCTCTGTAATTTGAGAAATGTAATTTGTACAATAGCACTATGCATGAATTCTGCCAGTCCTCAGGCACCTCACCATGAGTCATACATACGTTAAATAACCTTACCAACCAGTCAGTAATATAGTCACCCCCTTTTTTAATAAATTCCACTGCAATACCATCCTAACCCACTGCCTTGCCAGCTTTCATCTTGTGCAAAGCTTTTACTACCTCTTCTCTGTTTACCAAATCATTCACCCTAACCCTCTCACTTTGTACACCACCTCAACCAAAACACCCTATAGCTGCCACTCTATCATCTAACACATTCAGCAAACTTTCAAAATACTCACTCCATCTCCTTCTCACATCACCACTACTTGTTATCACCTCCCCATTAGCCCCCTTCACCAATGTTCCCATTTGTTGTCTTGTCTTATGCACTTTATTTACCTCCTTCCAAAACATCCTTTTATTCTCCCAAAAATATAATGATATTCTCTCACCCCTAATCTCATTAGCTCTCTTTTTCACCTCTTGCATTTTTGTCTTGACTACCTGCCTCCTTCTTTTATACATCTCCCAATCATTTGCACTATTTACATCTCCCAGTCATTTGCACTATTTCCCTGCAAAACTCGTCCAAATGCCTCTCTCTTCTCTTTCACTAATAATCTTACTTCTTCATCTCACCACTCACTACCCTTTCTAATCTGCCCACCTCCTACGCTTCTCATTCTACAAGTATCTTTTGCGCAAGCCATCACTGCTTCCCTAAATACATACCATTCCTCCACCACTCCCCTTATGTCCTTTGTTCTCACCTTTTTCCATTCTGCACTTAAGTCTCTCCTTGTGCTTCCTCACACAAGTCTCCTTCCCAAGCTCACTTACTCTCACCACTCTCTTCACACCAACATTATCTATTCTTTTCTGAAAACCTCTACAAATCTTCACCTTCGCCTCCACAAGATAATGATCAAACATCCCTCCAGTTGCATCTCTCAGCACATTAACATCCACAAGTCTCTCTTTCACACGCCTATCAATTAACACATAATCCAATAACGCTCTCTGGCCATCTCTCCTACTTACATATGTATACTTATGTATATCTCTCTCTTTAAACCAGGTATTCCCAATCACCAGTCCTTTTTCAGCACACAAATCTACAAGCTCTTCACCATCTCCATTTAGATCACTGAACACCCCATGTACAATTATTCCCTCAACTGCCACATTACTCATCTTTGCATTCAGATCACCCATCAATATAACCCTGTCTCTTGCATCAAAACTTCTAACGCACTCACTCAGCTGCTCCCAAAATACTTGCCTCTCATGATCTTTTCTCTCATGCCCAGGTGCATATGCACCAATAATCACCCATCTCTCTCCATCAACTTTCAGTTTTACCCATATCAATCTACAGTTAACTCTCTTACACTCTATCACATACTCTCACCACTCCTGTTTCAGGAGTAGTGCTACTCCTTCCCTTGCTCTTGTCCTCTCACCAACCCCTAACTTTACTCCCAAAACATTCCTAAACCACTCTTCCCCTTTACCCTTGAGCTTTGTTTCTCTCAGAGCCAAAACATCCAGGTTCCTTTCCTCAAACATACTACCTATCTCTCCTTTTTTCTCATCTTGGTTACATCCACACACATTTAGATACCCCAATCTGAGCCTTCAATGAGGATGAGCACTACCTGCGTGACTCCTTCTTCTGTTTCCCCTTTTAGGAAGTTAAAATACAAGGAGGGGAGGGTTTCTAGCTCCCCACTCCTGTCCCCTTTAGTCGCCTTCTACAAGTGAAGAATGTGTGGGAAGTATTCTTTCTCCCCTCTCCCCTACTTATTCTTAAAAAAAAAAAAAGCTTTAAGGCTCTGTCAAATAACAGCAACTATAAGGCAATATCAAAATGCACCACTACATTATTTCCCTCAATGAAGAAAAGCATAAATCATCATAACATTCATGAACTGCTTGCCTACATTTCTCCTGTACATATGGATCTGGATACAGCATGACACAGGTACCAAGAAAGTTTCTGCTGTATCAAAGTCTTCTCTACTGTGACATCCATTTCCACAGAATTGAATCATTAAGGAACCACAGGCCCAAAAATAAAAACACAAAATAATATTCAACATGTTATGTACATAATATAATGTGCCAAATATACTCAAATTCTATCTTAGCAATGAAAACAATATATGATACTTTTTTCATACTAGATCACCACTTCTTGGATTAGCAAGGTAGTGCCTAGAAAATATAGAGAAAGGCTACACCCACTCACATCCATTCTCTAGCTGTCATGTACCGAAACCACAGCTTCCTATCCACAAACAGACCTTACAGACCTTTCAAAGGCTTACCTTGGATGCTACACATGCACCCCAGTACACCACATGTTCTAATTCAATCTATTCCTTGCATGCCTTTCATCATCTTGTATGTTCATGCCCCCAGTGCTCAAAATCTTTTTCACTCCATCCTTCCATCTCCAATTTGGTCTCTCAGTTCTTGTTTTTGGCACATATATCCTCTTTATCAACTTTTCCCCCTCTCATTCTCTCCATATGTCCACAATATTTCTGCAAACCTCTTCAGCTGTCTCAACCACATTCTTTTTATCACTAAATCTCTCTCTTACCCTTTCATTACTTAGCCAAATCAAACCACCTCAAACATATTGTCCTCAAACATCTTATTTCCAGCACATCCACCCTCCTCCACATCACCTTATCTATAGCCCATGCTTTGCTCCATATAACACTTTTGGGATTACTACATCCTCAAACATACCCATCTTTGCCCTACCAGATAACTTTATCTCTTTCAAAGCATTCTTCAGTGCTCCAATAACCTTCACCCCTCAACCACTCAATAACTGACTTCTGCTTCCATGGTTCCATTTGCAGCCATATTCACTCCCAGGTATCTAAACATTACACTTCCTCCAAGTTTTCTCCATTCAAACTCATACCCCAACTAACCTGTCACTCAAACCCTACTAAACCTAATAAACATGCCTTTTCACATTTACTCTCAACTTCCTCCTTACACACACTCTTTCTGACTCAGTCACCCTTTTTTCACTCAAATCTGCCTCTAGTGCAGTAGCATAGGCAAACTAAAACTGACTCACTTCCCAGGCCCTCTCACCCTCCACAGACTGCACACTTGCCCCTCTCTCCAAGACTTTCAGTTTACCTTCCTCATCACCCCAAACATAAACAAATTAAACCATGATGACATCACACACTGCTGCCACAGACCAACTTTCACTTGGAGCCATTCACCACCCTCTCTTCCCTACTCTTACACGAGCCTTACACCCTTGATAAAAACTTCTCACTACTTCTAGCACCTTATATTCTTAAAGACTCTCCATGAGGCATCTATGTTAACCCTACAATATGCTTTCACCAGATCCATAAGTGCCGTATAAAAATCCATTGTTTCACTAAGTATTCCTCACACACATCCTTTAAAGCAAACACATGATCCAAACATCCTTCACCAATTCTGAAACCACATTGCTCCTCCTTTGTCTGAAGCTCTGTATCTGCCTCCACCCTATCAGTCAATGCTCTCCAATACAACTTACCAGGTACACTAAAATAATCCATAGCTCTGTAGTCTGAACATACACCTTTACCCCCTTGCCTTTATACAATGGCCCTATACATGCATTTTGCCAATCTTTAGGCATTTCACCATGATCCATACATATACTGAAAATTCTCACCAACCAACTAACAAGTCATCCCCTTTCTTAAAAAATTCAACTGCAATACCACCCACTCCAGCTGCCTTGCCACATTTCATCTTATGTTAGGCTTTCAACACCTCTCTTCACCAAACCACCCTCCATGACTCTTTCACTTTGCAAACCATCCTGACATAAACATCTAAATCATTCAACAGTCCCTCAAAATACTCACTCAATTTCCTCACTTCATCACCACCTGTCACCAATTCCCCATCTCCCCCTTAATTTTCTTTTCATTTGTTCCCTTGTCTTTTCTCACATTGTTTACCTCCTTCTATCACATCTTATTTTCCCAAAGAATTACTGAAAGTTGCTCACCCCAACTCTCATTTACTCTCTTTTCCAACCTCTGCATCTTCCTCTTTACTACCTTCTCCTTTCTCTTACGCATCCCCCAATCAATTGCACTCCTAACTTGTAAGTACCACCCAGATGCTTTTCTTTTCTCTTTCACTAGAAACTTTCCTTCATCCCACCACTCACTACCCTTCTAATCTGCCTACCTTCCAACTCTAGCATGTCACATGCATCTTTCACAAATGTCAGCACTGCTTCCCTTAAATATCTCCCATTTCCTCATCCACTCACCTTGCTTCATTTTGTCTCACCTTTTGCCATTCTTAACTCAACCTTTCCTGGTATTTCATCATATAAGTATCTTTTCTTAGCCCACTTACTCTCACAACTCGCTTCTCACCAACTTTTTTTCCATCTTTTCCAAAAACCTCAACAAATCTTTATTCTTGCCTCTACAAGACAGTGATCAGAAATCCTAAAAGCTGCTCATCTCAGCACATTTATATCCAAAAGTTTCTCTTTTATGTGCCTATCACTTCATTTTTTTTTTTTTTTTTTTGCTTTGTCGCTGTCTCCCGCGTTTGCGAGGTAGCGCAAGGAAACAGACGAAAGAAATGGCCCAACCCACCCCCATACACATGTATATACATACGTCCACACACGCAAATATACATACCTACACAGCTTTCCATGGTTTACCCCAGACGCTTCACATGCCTTGATTCAATCCACTGACAGCACGTCAACCCCGGTATACCACATCGATCCAGTTCACTCTATTCCTTGCCCTCCTTTCACCCTCCTGCATGTTCAGGCCCCGATCACACAAAATCTTTTTCACTCCATCTTTCCACCTCCAATTTGGTCTCCCTCTTCTCCTCGTTCCCTCCACCTCCGACACATATATCCTCTTGGTCAATCTTTCCTCACTCATTCTCTCCATGTGCCCAAACCATTTCAAAACACCCTCTTCTGCTCTCTCAACCACACTCTTTTTATTTCCACACATCTCTCTTACCCTTACGTTACTTACTCGATCAAACCACCTCACACCACACATTGTCCTCAAACATCTCATTTCCAGCACATCCATCCTCCTGCGCACAACTCTATCCATAGCCCACGCCTCGCAACCATACAACATTGTTGGAACCACTATTCCTTCAAACATACCCATTTTTGCTTTCCGAGATAATGTTCTCGACTTCCACACATTCTTCAAGGCTCCCAGAATTTTCGCCCCCTCCCCCACCCTATGATCCACTTCGCTTCCATGGTTCCATCCGCTGCCAGATCCACTCCCAGATATCTAAAACACTTCACTTCCTCCAGTTTTTCTCCATTCAAACTCACCTCCCAATTGGCTTGACCCTCAACCCTTGCTCTTATTCACATTTACTCTTAACTTTCTTCTTTCACACACTTTACCAAACTCAGTCACCAGCTTCTGCAGTTTCTCACATGAATCAGCCACCAGTGCTGTATCATCAGCAAACAGCAACTGACTCACCTCCCAAGCTCTCTCATCCCCAACAGACTTCATACTTGCCCCTCTTTCCAAAACTCTTGCATTCACCTCCCTAACAACCCCACCCATAAACAAATTAAACAACCATGGAGACATCACACACCCCTGCCGCAAACCTACATTCAATGAGAACCAATCACTTTCCTCTCTTCCTACATGTACACATGCCTTACATCCTCGATAAAAACTTTTCACTGCTTCTAACAACTTGCCTCCCACACCATATATTCTTAATTCCTTCCACAGAGCATCTCTATCAACTATATCATATGCCTTCTCCAGATCCATAAATGCTACATACAAATCCATTTGCTTTTCTAAGTATTTCTCACATACATTCTTCAAAGCAAACACCTGATCCACACATCCTCTACCACTTCTGAAACCACACTGCTCTTCCCCAATCTGATGCTCTGTACATGCCTTCACCCTCTCAATCAATACCCTCCCATATAATTTACCAGGAATACTCAACAAACTTTATACCTTCATATATGATCCATTAATGCCCACTAACCATCTCTCTTACTCACATACACACACTTGTTTTTTCCCTCTTTTTAAATCAGGTACTGCTAATCGCCAGTCCTTTTTCAGCACACAAGTCCATTAGCTCTTCACCATTTCCACTCATAATACTGAATGTCCCATTCCCCCAATTAAACCCTCAACTACCTCATTACTCATCTTTGCATTCAAATCACCCATCATTAATTCCCAGTCTTTTACATCAAAACTGCTAACATACTCACTCAGCTGTTCCCAAAGCACTTGCCTCTCATGATCTTTCTTCTCATGGCCAGGAGCATAATGATCACCCATATCTTGATATTTGGGAGAGGGGGGGATGGAAATCCTCCCCTCCAGTTCTTTTTGATTTTCCAAAAAAAGGTGCAGAGAAGGGGGCCAAGTGAAGATATTCCCTCCAAGGATCAGTCCTCTGTTTTTAACGCTACCTCGCTAACACAGGAAATGGCAAATACGTATGAAAAAATAAAGAATCTTGTCATTCATTTTCCATTTTACCCAAATCAGCCTAAAGTTTACTTACACTCTTTCACAGATTCCAATAACTCCTGCTTCAGGAGTGGTACTGTTCCTTCCCTAGCTTCTGTCCCTTCACCAACCCAACTTTACTCCAAATAAAGTCCCAAACCATTCTTTCCTTTACCTTTAAGCTTTGTTGCATTCAGAGCCAGAACATAAGGTTTCTTTCCTAAAACATACAACCTACCTCAAATCTCTTCTCATTTTGGTTTCATCCACACACATTTATACACCCTAGCCTGAGCCTTCAAGGAGGATGAAAACTCCCTGCCTTGACTCCTGTTCCATTTTTCTAGAAACTGAAATACATGAAGAGGGATTTTCCTCCCTCCTGCTCATGCCCCCTTTAGTCACCTTCTATGACATGCAGAGAATACAAATTCAGAATTCTTTCTCTCCTACCCCAAGGATATACGATACATATCTATCTATTTATTCATCATACTTTGTCTCTGTCTCCTGCATTTGCGAGGTAGTGCAAGGAAACAGACGAAAGAGTGGCCCAACCCACCCACATACACAAGTATATACATACACATCCACACACACACATATACATACCTATACATCTCATCGTATACTTATATATACATACATAGAAATATACATATATACACATGTACATAATTCATACTTGCTGCCTTAATTCATTCCCGTCGCCACCCCGCCACACATGAAATGACAACCCCCTCCCCCTGCACATGCACGAGGCAGCACTAGGAAAAGACAACAAAGGCCACATTCGTTCACTCAGTCTCTAGCTGTCATGTATAATGCACCAAAACCACAGCTCCCTTTTCACATCCAGGCCCCACAAAACTTTTCATGGTTTATCCCAGATGCTTCACATCCCTGGTTCAATCCACTGACACCACATCGACCCCTGTAAACCACATTGTTCCAATTCACTCTATTCCTTGCATGCCTTTCACCCTCCTGCATGTCAGGTGGTTTTAGGAGTAGTAGAGAATGAGTGGATCAGGGGTTTCCTTTAGAGAATGTGCGTGAAAAATACTTAAGAGAAGCTGAGGAATTTGTATAAGGCATTTATATATCTAGAAAGAGAATATTATAGAGGGGTGATAAACATACTTTTGAAAAGTCTTAAGAATATTTGGTTTGGGAGGAAAGCTACTTCTATCAATGAGAGTATTCTATCAAGGGTGTAAGATGTGTACAAGAAGGTCGAGATGAGAGTAAATAGTTCTAAGTGAAGTTGGTTAGTGGCAGAGATGTGTTGTGTCACCATGGCTTTTTAATCTGTTTATGGGTGGGGTGGTGAGGGATGTAAATGCAAGAGTCTTGGAGAGAGGGCTAAGGACACGGTCTGTGGGAGATAAGAGGGTCCGGAAAGTCAGTCAGTTGTTGTTTATTTATGAAACAGCACTGGCAGCTGTTTCAAGAGAAAAATTGCAGTGACTGGTGAGTGTGCTTGGAAGTGTATGAAACCAGGAAGTTGAGAGTAAAACTGCAAATTAAAGCAAGGTTATTTGGTTTAGCAAGGTAGAGGGATTGGTCTGTTGAGATGCGAATTTGACTCGAAAAAAGTTGGAGGAAGCGAAGTGTTTTAGACATCTGGGAGAGGGCATGGCAACTAATGGAACCATGGAAGCACAAGTGAGTCATAAGGTGGGGAATGAAGCAAAGTTCTGAGAGCATTGAAAAATGTGTGGAAAGAGATGTTATTATTTGGGAGGGAAAAAGTGAATATGTTGAGGGTATAGCAGTCTCAACAATGCTACATGGATGTGAAGCATGGGCTACAAAATGAAATGTTTAAGGACAATATATGGTGTGACAATATATGGTGTAAGTAATAATGGGATAAGTGAGTGGTGTGGTTATAATAAAGTGTGGTTGATACATGAAGAAGGTGTGTGAAATGATTGGGACATATGGAGAGAATGATTGAGGAGAGGTCCACACAGAGGATATATGTGGCAGAAGTGGAGAGGGATGAGACTGAACTGCAGATGGAAGAATGGAGTTAAAAAGAGAGTGATTAGGGCCTGAACAGGTAAAAGGGTGAAAGGCCTGCACGAACCAGAATGAAACTGAGTAAATTGGAATGATGTGGTATACAGGGTGCAATATTCCATCACAGGACTGAACCAAGAGGCTGTGGTTTCAGTGCATTACACTTGACAGCTACAGAATGGATATGAGAGAATGTGGCCTTCCTTTTTCTGTTCCTAGTGCTATCACACTAAAGAAGGAAAAGTGAAAAAAGTATGAAAGAAAAAAATTAACTAAAAATGTATGAAATTAACAAAAAAATCTAACGGGAATGTAAATGTGAATCAATTTATAAATATAGCAGAAAAGCACATTCTATTTACAGGCCCCAGCTGCTTCGTATCCTCTAATTCACTCCACAGACATCACATCTCTCCCTGTGAGTGGAAATGATCCAATTCATTCCATTGCATCTATGCATTTAACCAATCAAAAGTTCAAGCCCCATGCACTCAAAGTCTTATTCACTCCTTTCTTCCAATTCGTTCTCCTTTTTTCCTTGTCCCTGCTAATTCTTATAAAGTAAATCCTTGATTTAATGGACCCCAATATAATGGATTTTGGATTTAACATACAAATATTAATACAGTGCATTAATCAATAATTTAAGAAAAAAAATAAAAAACCTCAAACGCAGCATCATGCGCATTTCACATTGCACATGTTAATGGTAGTGTGGAGTAGACTCGCTTTGTTTCAGTCTCAGTCTGCCTCAAGCTATCATGCAGTCAGGTTGTATACAGAGTTTCTGTTATTTCAGAATTGTGACTTTATTCATTAAATAATTCTGCAATCCTTACAATTCAAAATGGCATCAAGTGATTGTAAGAGGCACAATGAAAGCAGGTAGTCCATCCTCACTTTATTATAAAGAAGTATCCTTTCACAGAGGAGGGGTGGCATCACCTCTATCTTAGTCCCACTCCAGCCTCCAAGTGCCTGGGAAGTGTTCCCACACTGCAAGGGGCCCGCCATCCAACTATCATACCACACACTAAAGCCTACAACCCCTCAGGAGATTTTGGTAACTAAATGTGACATTTTGTTACAACAAAAAAAAAAAAAAACAAATCTAAAAACAATAAAACAAAAAGAGAGAATGGAATTAACATTCGACAAGGCATAAGGCAAATATACACACAAATCACTACTCAGCAACAATACATTTCCTTTACATGCATGCATAACAAAATTGACAACAAATTTTTGTGTTCACTCTTCACAGGAGCCACCACATGCATAATTTTACTAGCATGCAGGGTGGTGTCTCACATGGGGAGGGCACTGCTGCCTGAGGCTGGGTGTTGCCACAAATGGGGGAAAAACTGCTGCTGGTGGGGACCTCCCTTGACCCAAGGGTACCATGGGGATCAGTGAACCCTGAGAGTGTAGGTGACATTGGTTTCACAAAGACAGGTGGCCAATGCCATCCAGCTTCACTAAGTATTGTTTTTGTGGCTTCACCCCCACTACCACGCACCAACCTGCACCACACCCTCAGGGGTACCCACGGACAGCTGGGGGTAGTGTAGCAGTGTCATCTGCTGGGCTGCCCTGCATGCGAGCCAGGCTTTCTGTTATAGCCCGCTCCCTGTTTTGCAGAGTTCTCCATCGCTGGTTTATCAGATAATGTTGCCAGGGCACCAGGGCACCATCTCGCAATTGTCTCCCTGCTGCCAGTTGTGCAGGTGACTCATCCCTCTCTTACAGGAGTGCTGAGATATTGATGCATAGCCTGAGTTGCTTTGCTGTTATGCAGGCTACCTCCAACACCCATTATCCCTCAACTACCATTTGGCTTCCTTTACTGCTACTTTGGTGCCTCCACAGGACAGGAAAGCACGCTGCAGAATGCAGGCCATAATTCCCTATTTTCTGTGGAAAGCTTCCTTCTCTATGTTCTCTAGATTGGTTCCTCATTCCGAGGCTATTTCCTTGGGTGCACCCATCTCCTGAAGAAGGTGAGCAGCCATGAGATAACTTGGGATTTTACTGCATAGGTTCGAATCCTACTCACTGTGCCATGTGAGAGGTGCAATAAAAGCAGGTAGTCTATCCTCACTTTATCATACAGAAGTATCCTTTCACAAAAGTAGGGTGGCATCACCTCTATCTCAGTCTGACTACTGCCTCCAGCTACCTGACGTGCATTCCCACACTGATAAAGGAGTTTAAAGAAAGTATGTGAACTTAAATGTGGCACAAAAATAGTTTACATTTGATTTAACAGACTTTTGGCACTAACAGACAACCCTTTCCCCCTTCAGTCCATTAGATCAAGGGTTTACTGTATATATGTCCTCTTTCTCATCCTCACTCGTTCTCTATGTATGTCTAATCAATTTAAGCACAACCTCTTCAGCTCTCTCAATCATACTCTTATTACCACACCTCTCTCTTACTCTCCAGAACCCTAACCCCAACTTCTGAATTTTTTCACTTGACTGCCATCAACACTATGTCATCAGCAAAAAACAACTGACTCACTTCCTAGGCCCCCTATCCCCATCACACTGCATAATGACCCTCTCCCTAAGACACATACATATACTTCCTTCATCTCATCCACCAACAAATTACACAACAAGGTTGATAACATACACCTGATACAGACCCACCTTCATCTGGAACCACTCACCCTCCTTTTGACCTACTCACACACATGCCTTACACTCTTGATAAGAAGTCTTCAACACTTTTGATAGCTTTCCTCCAAGAACATATATTTGTAACACCTTATCATATGCTTTCTCAAGATCCATAAATGCAACATCTTTTACCTCCCAAATTATTTTTCATACCTTGAAAGCAAATACCTGATCCACAAATCCTAAACAGCTCCTGACAACACACATTTCCTTCATAATCTGATGTTCTGTATATGCCTTCACCCTCTCAATCAACACTTCAATACAATTTAGCAGGTTCCATATAACTTAACAGGGACATTAAACAAACTTATACATCTATAATTCAAACACTCACCTCTGTCTTCCTTTCCTTAAAGGAACTAAACTGAATTCTGCCAATCATCAAGCACCTCACCATGAGCCTTACATACACTGAAAATCCTAAATAACTAGTCAACAATATATTCACCCCCTTCCCTTCAAAATTTGACTTCAATTCCATCCACTAAAGCTGCCAAGCCACATTTCATTATATGCAAGGCTTTCACCACCTCTTCCCTTTTCACCAAACTACTTGCCATACTCTCTCTCTTCAAATATCTCCTAGTCCTAAACACCCTCAATCTCCCAACCAATCATCAAACACATTCAAAAATCCTTTAGAGAACTCTCTCAATCATCTCTTCACCTCATCACTGCCTGTTACCACTTCCCCATTTGCCTCCTTCACTGACTTTCCCATTTGATCTCTTGTTTTCTTCACACTAATAACCTTCCAAAACATTTTCTCTTTCTCCCTTAAGTTTGCCGATGCTCGCCCCAGCTCTCATTTGCCCTCTCATTCAGCCCCTGAATCTTCCTCTTGACATCCTGCCTCTTTCTCTTGTACATCTAATAACTCGCACTCTATCCCTGTAAGTACCACCCATACACCTCTCACACCCTTGCTCCCCAACCTCAGGTCGCTAATGAGAGCTTCGGAGTAAAATGTCAATACCTCCAGAGTTTAAACCTCACTGATAGAGAGGATTGTCACAGTTGGAAGATGAGGTGGTTGTACAGGTACACCACCGATTTTCTGACAACTGATGGTTTGGCACCTACTTTAGTCCGGACAAAAATATGAGGGAACTTGAAATTACCGTGGCCACCAGACTAGTTTACTGGGAGGCCACAGATGGTGTTGTGTGTAGGACACACTTATTCACATTCTTTACATTGCACTTGTTGGTGATGATACCGCAATTCTGTGAGATTCTTAGCTAATTCTGCTTAAATCTAACTCTAGCTATAGCTTTTAAGACATATGAGAGTATCAGTCATGGCGTCAATTTAACACCAGTCCATATTGATCCAAGATAAAGTACAACAGTTGAAAAAATGGACCGTGGTATTTCGGTGTGTAAACTGTGTGACATCTACAGTATTAGTTCATCAACTGTTTATGATATAAAGAAGCAAATGGAGAAAATATTGAAATTCTCTGCAGACAGTGATTCCAAGAAGCAAATGATGATTAGAAAAACTATGAAAGATGGTAAGAGTACTGAGCACGATCAAGTGATGATGCCATGGTTTCGACAGCATCAGAGTGAGGGAGAGGACTTGTCAGATAGCATGATAATGGACCAGGATAAGTTGTTCCAATAAGAACTAAATTACATGAGCATGACTATAGTGAAGGATGGATTCAAAGATTCTAGAAGCGTCATGGAACTTTCATGAATGAAGTGTGCGGAGAAAAGCGGTCTGGAAACCACGAAGGAGCTGCCGAGCATGTGGACAAATTTGTAAAACTCGTAGCTGATGAGCACCTCAGTCCTGAGCAAGTGTATAATACATTTCATTTATTTATTCAATTTCCATTCAATATTTGTTTAAATTAAAATTTTAGCAGTCCATGGTATACTTTAGACACATGGGAGATGTATAATTAGTGGGTTAGAGGTGTGTTGATTAATTATCATTACGTGACCACGGTTGGTCCAGTAAAATGGTTAATTCAAAAAGGCTGACAATAAATTCATAAGGAACTCCAAAACAAAATATGTATATCTTAGAATTCATAAATGACACCGGTGATAATGGACTCTCCCAGCATACGGTTACAACCAACAAGAAAATTAATCTCTGGTTAGGCTGCATCATCAATGAATGAAAAGGAGTATGGTCATGTTAACAATCTTCAAACCTCTTTTTAAAGGATGTCATTATTTCCCCACTCCTCACTGCAGTACACCTTTGAAGCTGCTGGCACCACAGAAATGAAGTTTGGGGTTTGTGCAATCAAAAAATTAATTAAATTACTACATTTTACTCACACATAAAATTATGTGCTAGGAAACAAAAATCATGATCAGTGGAGCCCTTTATTGAATATTTTTTGGTATAGGTACAAGTAGATTATAATCTCAACAAACTCTGAAGGTCATAAGTAATGACAGTTGAGCCCAGGAATAAAAGTTTTTAGTTTACCAAAAGGAATTATCTGCTAAATTTTGTCAAGACGTCTAATATCATTGACAAAAATATGAAATAGATAAATGCAAGAGGCCACAGAATTACCAAGGTACTAAGCAAATAGGGTAAAAGATTAATTACCGACAGGTAGTGAAATAATGACTCTGATATCTCAAGAATCTATATATACTATCTATATATTACTTCTTTTTCATGTGCAGTATACCGAAATATTACAGCTTACCCAATGATAGAATGTGTTGCCATCATGAAACTTCCTTCTGGACAAGTCCCGTCTGTGTCACGGAAGAATTTGGATTTTGTTTGCACACGAATAAAATGATCTCCTCCAATCTGAAATGTGAATTTTCGGTATGTATAAATATAACTTAACTATCTGTCACTTCATAATACATAATTCATATCCAGTATCAAAAGCACAATGTCAAATCTTCCTCAAACACTTCAGTAGTCAATGGTTATTTGCAGAAAGCAATTGCAATTCTGAAATTATGAGGAAAATAAGAAGGCTTTAAAGACTGATATACCATATTCTACCAAAGGCACAGCCCTATGGAAACTAATATGTCATTAGCCATTGGTATCTCTGCCTCAAGCCTATTACTGCCAAGAATCAAGAAATGGCTTTTCAAAAAGAATGGAAGGTAAGGACAGGAAAAAAGAATTAAATAATTACTTAAAGGATGCTGCCTACAGCTGATAAGTAATTCAAATCATTTTTCCTCCTTCAAAACCAAGATAACTCACCTACAAAGAAAGCCCTAAGAGCAACAGAGAGGATTCTGATACAACAGAAAAATTTAAAGACAAAACTAAAGTAAACCTCACCCTTAATGATAATTTGCCTCCTCGTTCCAGATCATCCTTTTCTGAAGGCAGCATAACTAAAATTCAGTCACACAAAGGAGGTCAAACAGATTCAAAGAGAGATTTTTAGATAGAGGTGTATGCTGAATGCCAAAAGATTCCATTTACTTATCTCATCTGACAAGAGGTTCCTTAAAAAAGCCACTTTCCTCATAACAAGCACTCTAGCAGACTCCCCTTAATGTGAAAGGAGACAACTTCTCATTCAACCTAGAAGTGTTCCTTGCTGCTAAAGGCTTTAAGAAACCAGAATGAACTAACATGTTCTCTTAAGTTATCTTCATGATCACAAAATTTTTGAGCATTTTGACTGGATAAAAAGAATGATGCCCTAATGGAGAAACTTATCTTAAGATCTAACACTCATTTTTCATTAAAAATATTGAATTTGGATTAATCTTACCTGCAAAACGTAATCTTCATGATAAAATGCTCTTACAATATCTCTACATACTGCAAGAATGTCACAAATCCTCTTCCTTGTCCCAAAGTTATAAGGAACACAGATGTTATCAGAAATATTTGGAGCCATACTGCCCATAAAGCTGCTCAACAGAAAGTGAAATATCCAGGATCTTAGAAAGCTTCAATTTCAGATGAGAGAAAGAAGCTACAAGTTTTCTTTGAAAACAAAAAGACTGGGGGTGTCACACACTACAAACTATGTTAAGTACCACAATCAACTGATTCAACAAAGCACTCTTAAATGTAGCAACAATGCTACTGGTTTCATTTTTGATACAGTAAAACCTGTTACCTGAAATGCATGGGGAATCATCCATTTTGGATAAGTTTTCTGGTTACTTGAGTTTACTGAATAAAATAAATAATTCAGAAATTTTAGCATTTCAAAGTATCTTGCATACCTGTAAATTATATTTATCTTATTTTGCTTTGTCGCTGTCTCCCGCGTTTGTGAGGTAGCGCAAGGAAACAGACGAAAGAAATGGCCCAACCCACCCACATACACATGTATATACATACACGTCCACACACGCAAATATACATACCTATACATCTCAATGTACACATATATATACACACACAGACATATACATATATACACATGCACATAATTCACATTGTCTGCCTTTATTCATTCCCATCGCCACCTCGCCACACATGGAAGAACATCCCCCTCCCCCCTCATGTGTGCGAGGTAGCGCTAGGAAAAGACAACAAAGGCCCCATTCGTTCACACTCAGTCTCTAGCTGTCATGCAATAATGCCCGAAACCACAGCTCCCTTTCCACATCCAGGCCCCACACAACTTTCCATGGTTTACCCCAGACGCTTCACATGCCCTGATTAAATCCACTGACAGCACGTCGACCCCGGTATACCACATCGATCCAATTCACTCTATTCCTTGCCCGCCTTTCACCCTCCTGCATGTTCAGGCCCCAATCACTCAAAATCTTTTTCACTCCATCTTTCCACCTCCAATTTGGTCTCCCACTTCTCCTCGTTCCCTCCACCTCCGACACATATATCCTCTTGGTCAATCTTTCCTCACTCATTCTCTCCTTGTGACCAAACCATTTCAAAACACCCTCTTCTGCTCTCTAAACCACGCTCTTCTTATTTCCACACATCTCTCTTACCCTTACATTTCTTACTCGATCAAACCACCTCACACCACATATTGTCCTCAAACATCTCATTTCCAGCACATCCACCCTCCTGCGCACTACTCTATCCATAGCTCATGCCTCACAACCATACAACATTGTTGGAACCACTATTCCTTCAAACAGCCATTTTTGCTTTCCGAGATAATGTTCTCAACTTCCAAACATTCTTCAAGGCTCCCAGGATTTTCGCCCCCTCCCCCACCCTATGATTCACTTCCACTTCCATGGTTCCATCCGCTGCCAGATCCACTCCCAGATATCTAAAACACTTTACTTCCTCCAGTTTTTTTCCATTCAAACTTACCTCCCAATTGACTTGACCCTCAACCCTACTGTACCTAATAACCTTGCTCTTATTACAGATATATAAAAGCAAATAAGCTTTGAAATTCTTCACAAGTGCTGCCTTAGCCTCTCCCTTTGCCAGCCTCTTGCACAACTCCATCTTTTTGAGGTTTAGAAAGTTCCTCTTGCACTTGGTGCAACAAGTGAATGGCCTTGAGGAGTTGTAAGGCAATTGCTAACAATGCTTGATGGCCACCATTGTCCACAATAGTAATCCAGGGTGCACAAAATACAGAGAGGTGCAAACCAGCAAACAACACAAGAGAAAGCACATGGAAGATGGTAAACAATCACCAGCACCACAAAAAAAAGGGTGGGGAGTACACTCATCACGACAGGGCAGTGCAGTGCGCATGTGATTTTAAATATTTATAGGTATCTTTTTCTTTCTTTTGATAACTAAGGGTTGCTAATCAAATCAGAAAAACATATGTTGTTCTGCACATTTTGTTGTCCTGAATTATGGATGATGGAGGTTTTACTGTACTAAAAAGAAAAGTGACAAAATAAGATACACAGATTCATTTCCATCACATACTTTGTAATACAGGTTGAGTATCCTTTCTTGATACTGGAAGTAACACAGCCATGCACTGCAAATACCTGTAGAAAGGTGCTTGGTAACACCAAGATTCTTTCACTGAAACTGGTCCTGGGATATTCTATAAACACATACAATAATAATGCACTTCTAAGCCCCTACCATGGTTCAGCTATGAAGCATTTTTAGCTTCATTCATTGTTCTGCGACATGGCAAACCTTCCCCCTAACGTGCAGCAACATGATTTCCCACCAAAGACAGATAATTTGCACAATCACTTGAGACACACCCTCTCTTCCCCACAACTCTTCACCTTTTCTGGTCCCTATCACCAACTGTTTTGAGGTAAGAGTTGGAGAATCGCCTTATCATGAGATGAATGACTGGAATGAGTTTGATATACATCCAAAAGAATGAAATTCATAATTAGTGCTGTTTCTGAAATCATGAAATTTTGAAATACCAAATTTGGCAGATGCTCATTTCATGGAAAGCAAGTTGTGATCACTTTGTTCAATTCAAACATGATGATAAATAGTTAATTTAAACAGTTTACATATATTATCAGATATTCAAAGATAAGGATAATCTTACATCATGTTGTTTAGTTTTAGAGAGTTCAACAACATTAAAATTACATAATTTGTGTCTTTAAAGACTTGAGGTGATTATATTGTTTTCATATCACTATACTTCAGATTAAAACTAACATGTCTTACAGGAAGAACAGTAGGTGGGCTGCCCAAAAGCTTCAGCTACTCGTCCTAAGTGAGGCTACTGACACTGATGCCAATGTGGAGCCCGAGGATGATCAAGATACCATACTGGACCCATATTCCTCCATGGATGATGATGCCTCTGTGCCACACACTTTCATAAGTGCAGCAATGTATGATATCTATGCCAACATTTTCACCAGCCTTCCTTTGGCAAGGAATCCATGAATGATAGCACGCAAGCAATAAGAGTGGAAACTGACCTAAGTATCCAAATCTGATGAATACAAAATAGATGAAGCAAGCAAAGATCCCAAGGGAAACAACCCTTGATTATAAATTCTGTGGTGATGTAGCAGCTCTCACATGGAAGCATGATAAGCCAGCTACAATCGCAACATATTAGAAGGAGATAGAGCCAAAGATCCTAAGGCTCTGTATGGATACACAGTTCAGGCTGCACGTTATTGCTATCTTATAAGCCACCTACAATTGCAACATATTAGAAGGAGATAGAGCCAAAGATCCTAAGGCTCTGTATGGATACACAATTCAGGCTGCAGGTTATTACTATCTTATCTTTTTCACTATTATCATTATATTTCATCGCTGTTTCCCCATCAGCGAAGCAGAGCCAGGAAACGGATGAAGAATGGCCCATCCACTCATATACACATACATATACATAAATGCACATATACATAAATACATATAACAACATTTTGGAAAGAATCACAATTTTGCGCGTGATCAAGATATTCCTGAGTCCACGGCGACTCATAGGAATATAACAACATATACATGCATATACATACACACCCATATGCATATATACACATGTACACATCCATAATTGCTTGCCTTTATCCATTCCTGGCGCTACCCTGCCCCACAGGAAAAGCATCGCTAACACCACCTTCAGGGGGGTAGCGCCAACATAACAGACAGTAAAGGCCACATTCATTCACACTCAGTCTCTAACTGTCTTGTATAAAGCACCAAAACCACTGCTCCCCATCCACATTCAGGCCATACAGACCTTTCCATGGTTTACCCCAGAATTTTCACATGCCCTGGTTCAGGGCAAATATGTAAATGACAATGTCTTCACTATTCCTTCTTCTATCTCTTAACCTTGTATATATGTACCATTTATTTACTTTCTTTTGTGTTTATACACACACACAGACTCTCTAGCCTAAGCCACCTAACCATCTATTACTTAGTCCTGAAGGAAGGATGAAAAGCTGGGTTGACTGTGTACCGGCTGCTTCTCCCAGGATTCAAACATGGGCAAGGCCTGTTGTCATGTATACTCTGGTACTTATCACAATCAGGGGCTGCCCATGTCAAATGTGTGGGTTCGAATTCTGGTTGTGGATATCTGACTAAGGCTTGAGTATATATACATATATATATTTTTATTTATTTATTTATTTTGCTTTGTCGCTGCCTCCCGCGTATGCGAGGTAGCGCAAGGAAACAGATGAAACAAATGGCCCAACCCACCCCCATACACCATGTATATACATACACGTCCACACACGCAAATATACATACCTATACATCTCAATGTACACATATATATACACACACAGACATACATATATACCCATGCACACAATTCACACTGTCTGCCTTTATTCATTCCCATCGCCACCTCGCCACATATGGAATACCATCCCCCTCCCCCCTCATGTGTGCGAGGTAGCACTAGGAAAAGACAACAAAGGCCCCACTCGTTCACACTCAGTCTCTAGTTGTCATGCAATAATGCCCGAAACCACAGCTCCCTTTCCACATCCAGGCCCCACACAACTTTCCATGGTTTACCCCAGACGCTTCACATGCCCTGATTTAATCCACTGACAGCACGTCAACCCCGGTATACCACATCGATCCAATTCACTCTATTCCTTGCCCTCCTTTCACCCACCTGCATGTTCAGGCCCCGATCACACAAAATCTTTTTCACTCCATCTTTCCACCTCCAATTTGGTCTCCCACTTCTCCTCGTTCCCTCCACCTCCGACACATATATCCTCTTGCTCAATCTTTCCTCACTCATTCTCTCCATGTGCCCAAACCATTTCAAAACACCCTCTTCTGCTCTCTCAACCACACTCTTTTTATTTCCACACATCTCTCTTACCCTTACATTACTTACTCGATCAAACCACCTCACACCACACATTGTCCTCAAACATCTCATTTCCAGCACATCCATCCTCCTGCGCACAACTCTATCCATAGCCCACGCCTCGCAACCATACAACATTGTTGGAACCACTATTCCTTCAAACATACCCATTTTTGCTTTCGGAGATAATGTTCTCGACTTCCACACATTCTTCAAGGCTCCCAGGATTTTCGCCCCCTCCCTCACCCTATGATTCACTTCCGCTTCCATGGTTCCATCCGCTGCCAGATCCACTCCCAGATATCTAAAACACTTTACTTCCTCCAGTTTTTCTCCATTCAAACTTACCTCCCAATTGACTTGACCCTCAACCCTACTGTACCTAATAACCTTGCTCTTATTCATATTTACTCTTAACTTTCTTCTTTCACACACTTTACCAAACTCAGTCACCAGCTTCTGCAGTTTCTCACATGAATCAGCCACCAGCGCTGTGTCATCAGCAAACAACAACTGACTCACTTCCCAAGTTCTCTCATCCACAACAGACTTCATACTTGCCCCTCTTTCCAAAACTCTTGCATTCACCTCTCTAACAACCCCATCCATAAACAAATTAAACAACCATGGAGACATCACACACCCCTGCCGCAAACCTACACTCACTGAGAACCAATCACTTTCCTCTATTCCTATTAGTGAAAGAGAAGAGAGAGGCATTTGGACGATTTTTGCAGGGAAAAAATGCAATTGAGTGGGAGTTGGGTTGAGAGAGTATCATTAAATTTTAGGGAGAATAAAAAGATGTTTTGGAAGGAGGTAAATAAAGTGCGTAAGACAAGGGAGCAAATGGGAACTTCAGTGAAGGGCACAAATAGGGAGGTGATAACAAGTAGCGGTGATGTGAGAAGGAGATGGAGTGAGTATTTTGAAGGTTTGTTGAATGTGTTTGATGATAGAGTGGCAGATACAGGGTGTTTTGGTCGAGGTGGTGTGCAAAGTGAGAGGGTTAGGGAAAATGATTTGGTAAACAGAGAAGAGGTAGTAAAAGCTTTGCGGAAGATGAAATCCGGCAAGGCAGCGGGTTTGGATGGTATTGCAGTGGAATTGATTAAAAAAGGGGGTGACTGTATTATTGACTGGTTGGTAAGGTTATTTAATGCATGTATGACTCATGGTGAGGTGCCTGAGGATTGGCGGAATGCGTGCATAGTGCCATTGTACAAAGGCAAAGGGGATAGGAGTGAGTGCTCAAATTACAGAGGTATAAGTTTGTTGAGTATTCCTGGTAAATTATATGGGAGGGTATTGATTGAGAGGGTGAAGGCATGTACAGAGCATTTGATTGGGGAAGAGCAGTGTGGTTTCAGAAGTAGTAGAGGATGTGTGGATCAGGTGTTTGCTTTGAAGAATGTATGTGAGAAATACTTAGAAAAGCAAATGGATTTGTATGTAGCATTTATGGATCTGGAGAAGGCATATGATAGAGTTGATAGAGATGCTCTGTGGAAGGTATTAAGAATATATGGTGTGGGAGGCAAGTTGTTAGAAGCAGTGAAAAGTTTCTATTGAGGATATATATATATATATATATATATATATATATATATATATATTTATTTTTTTTTTTTTTTGCTTTGTTGCTGTCTCCCGCGTTTGCGAGGTAGCGCAAGGAAACAGACGAAAGAAATGGCCCAACCCACCCCCATACACATGTATATACATACGTCCACACACGCAAATATACATACCTACACAGCTTTCCATGGTTTACCCCAGACGCTTCACATGCCTTGATTCAATCCACTGACAGCACGTCAACCCCGGTATACCACATCGCTCCAATTCACTCTATTCCTTGCCCTCCTTTCACCCTCCTGCATGTTCAGGCCCCGATCACACAAAATCTTTTTCACTCCATCTTTCCACCTCCAATTTGGTCTCCCTCTTCTCCTCGTTCCCTCCACCTCCGACACATATATCCTCTTAGTCAATCTTTCCTCACTCATTCTCTCCATGTGCCCAAACCATTTCAAAACACCCTCTTCTGCTCTCTCAACCACGCTCTTTTTATTTCCACACATCTCTCTTACCCTTACGTTACTTACTCGATCAAACCACCTCACACCACACATTGTCCTCAAACATCTCATTTCCAGCACATCCATCCTCCTGCACACAACTCTATCCATAGCCCATGCCTCGCAACCATACAACATTGTTGGAATCACTATTCCTTCAAACATACCCAGTTTTGCTTTTCGAGACAATGTTTTCGACTTCCACACATTCTTCAAGGCTCCCAGAACTTTCGCCCCTCCCCCACCCTGTGATTCACTTTCGCTTCCATGGTTCCCTCCGCTGTCAAATCCAATCCCAGATATCTAAAACACTTCACTGCCTCCAGTTTTTCTCCATTCAAACTTACCTCCCAATTTACCTGACCCTTAACCCTACTGTACCTAATAACCTTACTCTTATTCACATTCACTCTCAACTTTCTTCTTTCACACACTTTACCAAACTCAGTCACCAGCTTCTGCAGTTTCTCACATGAATCAGCCACCAGCGCTATACCATCAGCGAACAACAACTGACTCACTTCCCAAGCTCTCTCATCCACAACAGACTGCATACTTGCCCCTCTTTCCAAAACTCTTGCATTCACCTCCCTAACAACACCATCCATAAACAAACTAAACAACCATGGAGACATCACACTCCCCTGCCGCAAATCTACATTCACTGAGAACCAATCACTTTCCTCTCTTCCTACACGTACTCATGCCTTACATCCTTAAAAAAAATTTTCACTGCTTCTAACAACTTGCCTCCCACTCCATATATCCTTAATACCTTCCACAGAGCATCTCTATCAACTCTATCATATGCCCTCTCCAGATCCATAAATGCTACATACAAATCCATTTGCTTTTCTAAGTATTTCTCACATACATTCTTCAAAGCAAACACCTGATCCAAACATCCTCTACCACTTCTGAAACCACACTGCTCTTTCCCAATCTGATGCTCTGTACATGCCTTCACCCTCTCAATCAATACCCTCCCATATAATTTACCAGGAATACTCAAAAAACTTATGCCTCTGCAATTTGAGCACTCACTCTTATCCCCTTTGCCTTTGTACAATAGCACTATGCAAGCATTCCGCCAATCCTCAGGCACCTCACCATGAATCATACATACATTAAATAACCTTACCAACCAGTCAACAATACAGTCACCCCCTTTTTTAATAAAATCCACTGCAATACCATCCAAACCCACTGCCTTGCCGGCTTTCATCTTCTGCAAATCTTTTACTACCTCTTCTCTGTTTACCAAATCATTCTCCCTAACCCTCTCACTTTGCACACCACCTCGACCAAAACACCCTACATCTGCCACTCTATCATCAAACACATTCAACAAACCTTCAAAATACTCACTCCATCTCCTTCTCACATCACCACTACTTGTTATCACCTTCCCATTAGCCCCCTTCACTGAAGTTCCCATTTGTTCCCTTGTCTTACGCACTTTATTTACCTCCTTCCCAAACATCTTTTTATTCTCCCTAAAATTTAATGATACTCTCTCATCCCAAGTCTCATTTGCCCTCCCCTCCTTGTATTTTAACTTTCTAAAAGGGGAAACAGAAGAAGGAGTCACGCGGGGAGTGCTCATCCTCCTCCAAAGCTCAGATTGGGGTGTCTAAATGTGTGTGGATGTAACCAAGATGAGATAGATAGGTAGTATGTTTGAGGAAAGGAACCTGGATGTTTTGGCTCTGAGTGAAACGAAGCTCAAGGGTAAACGGGAAGAGTGGTTTGGGAATATCTTGGGAGTAAAGTTAGGGGTTAGTGAGAGGACAAGAGCAAGGGAAGGAGTAGCACTACTCCTGAAACAGGAGTGGTGGGAGTATGTGATAGAGTGTAAGAAAATAAACTGTAGATTGATATGGGTAAAACTGAAAGTTGATGGAGAGAGATGGGTGATTATTGGTGCATTTGCACCTGGGCATGAGAAGAAAGATCATGAGAGGCAACTGTTTTGGGAGCAGTTGAATGAGTGTGTTTGTGGTTTTGATGCACGAGACCGGGTTATAGTGTTGGATGATTTGAATGCAAAGGCGAGTAATGTGGCAGTTGAGGGAATAATTGGTATACATGGAGTGTTCAATGTTGTAAATGGAAATGGTGAAGAGCTTGTAGATTTATGTGCTGAAAAAGGACTGGTGATTGGGAATACCTGGTTTAAAAAGAGAGATATACATAAGTATACGTATGTAAGTAGGAGAGATGGCCAGAGAGCGTTATTGGATTACGTGTTAACTGATAGGCGCATGAAAGAGAGACTTTTGGATGTTAATGTGCTGAGAGATGCAACTGGAGGTATGTCTGATCATTATCTTGTGGAGGCAAAGGTGAAGATTTGTAGAGGTTTTCAGAAAAGAAGAGAGAATGTTGGGGTGAAGAGTGTGGTGAAAGTAAGTGAGCTTGGGAAGGAGACTTGTGTGAGGAAGTACCAGGAGAGACTGAATACATAATGGAAAAAGGTGAGAACAAAGGAGGTAAAGGGAGTGGGGGAGGAATGGGATGTATTTAGGGAAGCAGTGATGGCGTGAGCTTGGGAAGGAGACTTGTGTGAGGAAGTACCAGGAGAGACTGAATACATAATGGAAAAAGGTGAGAACAAAGGAGGTAAAGGGAGTGGGGGAGGAATGGGATGTATTTAGGGAAGCAGTGATGGCTTGTGCAAAAGATGCTTGTGGCATGAGAAGCGTGGGAGGTGGGCAGATTAGAAAGGGTAGCGAGTGGTGGATGAAGAAGTAAGATTGTAAGTGAAAGAGAAGAGAGAGGCATTTGGACGATTTTTGCAGGGAAAAAATGCAAATGAGTGGGAGAGGTATATAAGAAAGAGGCAGGAGGTCAAGAGAAAGGTGCAAGAGGTGAAAAAGAGGGCAAATGAGAGTTGGGGTGAGAGAGTATCATTAAATTTCAGGTAGAATAAAAAGATGTTTTAGAAGGAGGTAAATGAAGTGCATAAGACAAGGGAGCAAATGGGAACTTCAATATATATATATATATATATATATATATATATATATATATATATATATATATATATATATATATATCTTTCTTTCTTTTAAACTATTTGCCATTTCCCGCGTTAGCGAGGTAGCGTTAAGAACAGAGGACTGGGCCTTTTTTGGAATATCCTCACCTGGCCCCCTCTGTTCCTTCTTTTGGAAAATGAAAAAAAAACGAGAGGGGAGGATTTCCAGCCCCCCGCTCCCTTCCCTTTTAGTCGCCTTCTACGACACGCAGGGAATACGTGGGAAGTATTCTTAATCCCCTATCCCCAGGGATAATATATATATATATATATATATATATATATATATATATATATATATATATATATATATATATATATATATATTGGACGGTATTGCAGTGGAATTTATTAAAAAAGGGGGTGACTGTATTGTTGACTGGTTGGTAAGGTTATTTAATGTATGTATGACTCATGGTGAGGTGCCTGAGGATTGGCGGAATGCGTGCATAGTGCCATTGTACAAAGGCAACGGGGATAAGAGTGAGTGCTCAAATTACAGAGGTATAAGTTTGTTAAGTATTCCTGGTAAATTATATGGAAGGGTGTTGATTGAGAGGGTGAAGGCATGTACATAGCATCAGATTGGGGAAGAGCAGTGTGGTTTCAGAAGTGGTAGAGGATGTGTGGATCAGGTGTTTGCTTTGAAGAATGTATGTGAGAAATACTTAGAAAAGCAAATGGATTTGTTTGTAGCATTTATGGATCTGGAGAAGGCATATGATAGAGTTGATAGAGATGCTCTGTGGAAGGTACTAAGAATATATGGTGTGGGAGGCAAGTTGTTAGAAGCAGTGAAAAGTTTTTATTGAGGATGTAAGGCATGTGTACATGTAGGAAGAGAGGAAAGTGATTGGTTCTCAGTGAATGTAGGTTTGCGGCAGGGGTGTGTGATGTCTCCATGGTTGTTTAATTTGTTTATGGATGGTGTTGTTAGGGAGGTGAATGCAAGAGTTTTGGAAAGAGGGGCAAGTATGTAGTCTGTTGGGGATGAGAGAGCTTGGGAAGTGAGTCAGTTGTTGTTCGCTGATGATACAGTGCTGGTGGCTGATTCATGTGAGAAACAGCAGAAGCTGGTGACTGAGTTTGGTAAAGTGTGTGAAAGAAGAAAGTTAAGAGTAAATGTGAATAAGAGCAAGGTTATTGGGTACAGTAGGGTTGAGGGTCAAGTCATTTGGGAGGTAAGTTTGAATGGAGAGAAACTGGAGGAAGTAAAGTGTTTTAATATCTGGGAGTGGATCTGGCAGCAGGTGGAACCATGGAAGCGGATGTGTAAGTAGTAAAAGCTTTGCGGAAGATGAAAGCCGGCAAGGCAGCGGGTTTGGATGGTATTGCACTGGAATTTATTAAAAAAGGGGGTGACTGTATTGTTGACTGGTTGGTAAGGTTATTTAATGTATGTATGATTCATGGTGAGGTGCCTGAGGATTGGCGGGATGCTTGCATAGTGCCATTGTACAAAGGCAAAGGGGATAAGAGTGAGTGCTCAAATTACAGAGGTATAAGTTTGTTGAGTATTCATGGGAAATTATATGGGAGGGTATTGATTGAGAGGGTGAAGGCATGTACAGAGCATCAGACTGGGGAAGAGCAGTGTGGTTTCAGAAGTGGTAGAGGATGTGTGGATCAGGTGTTTGCTTTGAAGAATGTATGTGAGAAATACTTAGAAAAGCAAATGGATTTGTATGTAGCATTTATGGATCTGGAGAGGGCATATGATAGAGTTGATAGAGATGCTCTGTGGAAGGTATTGAGAATATATGGTGTGGGAGGCAAGTTGTTAGAAGCAGTGAAAAGTTTTTTTAAGGATGTAAGGCATGAGTACGTGTAGGAAGAGAGGAAAGTGATTGGTTCTCAGTGAATATAGGTATGCGGCAGGGGTGTGTGATGTCTCCATGGTTGTTTAATTTGTTTATGGATGGGGTTGCTAGGGAGGTGAATGCGAGAGTTTTGGAGAGAGGGGCAGGGGCAAGTATGCAGTTTGTTGTGGATTAGAGAGCTTGGGAAGTGAGTCAGTTGTTGTTTGCTGATGATATAGCGCTGGTGGCTGATTCATGTGAGAAACTGCAGAAGCTGGTGACTGAGTTTGGTAAAGTGTGTGAAAGAAGAAAGTTGAGAGTAAATGTGAATAAGAGTAAGGTTATTAGGTACAATAGGGTTGAGGGTCAAGTCAACTGGGAGGTAAGTTTGAATGGAGAAAAACTGGAGGTGAAGTGAAGTGTTTCAGATATCTGGGAGTGGATCTGGCAGCGGATGGAACCATGGAAGCGGAAGTGAATCATAGGGTGAGGGAGGGGGCAAAAATTCTGGGAGCCTTGAAGAATGTGTGGAAGTCGAGAACATTATCTCAAAAGGAAAAATGGGTATGTTTGAAGGGATAGTGGTTTCAACAATGTTGTATGGTTGTGAGGCGTGGGCTATGGATAGAGTTGTGCGCAGGAGGGTGGATGTGCTGGAAATGAGATGCTTGAGGACAATATGTGGTGTGAGGTGGTTTGATCGAGTAAGTAATGTTAGGGTGAGAGAGATGTGTGGTAATAAAAAGAGTGTGGTTGAGAGAGCAGAAGAGTGTTTTGAAATGGTTTGGTCACATGGAGAGAATGAGTGAGGAAAGATTGACCAAGAGGATATATGTGTCAGAGGTGGAGGGAACAAGGAGAAGTGGGAGACCAAATTGGAGGTGGAAAGATGGAGTGAAAAAGATTTTGAGTGATTGGGGCCTGAACATGTAGGAGGGTGAAAGGCGTGCAAGGAATAGAGTGAATTGGAACGATGTGGTATACTGGGGTGGACGTGCTGTCAATGGATTGAACCAGGGCATGTGAAGCGTCTGGGGTAAACCATGGAAAGTTCTGTGGCGCGTGGATGTGGAAAGGGAGCTGTGGTTTCGGTGCATTGTTACATGACAGCTAGAGACTGAGTGTGAACGAATGGTGCCTTTGTTGTCTTTTCCTAGCGTTACCTCGCACACATGAGGGTGAGGGGGTTGTTACTATATGTTGGCGGGGCGGCGATGGGAAAGAATAAAGGCAGACAGTATGAATTATGTACATGGGTATGTAAATATATGTCTGTGTGTGTATATATATGTATACATTGAGATTTATAGGTATGTATATGTGCTGTGTGTGGACGTGTGTGTATATACATGTGTATGTGGGTGGGTTGGGCCATTCTTTCGTCTGTTTCCTTGCGCTTCCTCGCTAACATGGGAGACAGCGACAAAGCAAAATAAATAAATAAATAAATATATATATATATATATATATATATATATATATATATATATATATATATATATTAGAATACTTCCCGTGTATTCCCTGCATGATGTTGAAGGTGACTAAAGGGGGCAGGACCAGGGGGCTAGAAACCCCCCCTCCTTGTATTTCAATTTCTAAAAAGGGAAACAGAAGAAGGAGTCAAGCGTAGAGTGGTCATCCTCCTCGTTGGCTCAGACTGGTGTGTCTAATGTATGTGGATGTAACCAAGATGAGAAGAAAGGAGAGGTAGTAGTATGTTTGAAGAAAGAAACCTGGATGTTCTGGCTGTGAGTGAAACAAAGCTCAAGGGTAAAGGGGAAGAATGGTTTGGAAAAGTCTTAGGTGTAAGGGCAGGGTTGGTGAGAGGACAAGAGCAAAGGAAGGAGTAGCACTACCTTTGAAGCAGGAGTTGTGGGAGTAAGTGACAGAGTGTAAGAAAGTACATTCTAGACTGATGAGGGTAAGACTGAAAGTGGATGGAGAAAGATGGGTGATTATTGGTGCATATGCACCAGGTCATGAGAAGAAAGATTATGAGGCAAGTGTTTTAAGAGCCGCTGAGCAAGTGTGTTAGTAGCTTTGATGCGCAAGACCAGGTTATAGTGATGGGTGATTTAAATATGAAGGTGAGTAATGTGGCAGTTTAGAGTATAACTGATGTACATTGGGTGTTCAATGTTGTAATTGGAAATTGTGAAGAGCTTGTAGATTTGTGTGCTAACAAAGGGCATTATTGGATTATGTGTTAATTGATAGGCATTTAAACGAGAGACTTTTGGATGCTATTGTGCTGAGAAATGCAGCTGGGAGGATGTCTGATCACTTTCTTGTGGAGGTGAAGGTGAAGACTTGTAGAGGTTTCCAGAGGAGAAGAGAGAATGTTGGGGAGAAGAGAGTGGTGAGAGTAAATGAGCTTGGAAAGGAGACTTGGGTCAAGAAGTACCAGGAGAGACTGAGTGCAGAATGACATGAGGGGAGTGGGTGAGGAATGGGATGTATTTAGGGAAGCAGTGATGGCTTGCACAAAAGATGTGCATGTGGCATGAGAAAGGGGGGAGGTGGGCAGATTAGAAAGGGTAATGAGTGGTGGGATTCGAAAAAGTAAGGTTGTTAGTGAAAGAAAAGAAAGAGTCGTTTGGATGATACTTACAGGGAAACAGTGCAAATGGCTGGGAGATGTATAAAAGAAAGCGGCAAGAGGTCACGAGAAATGTGCAAGAGATGAAAAAGAAGGCAAATGAGAGTTGAGGTGAGAAAGTATCATTAAATTTTAGGGAGAATAAAAAGATGTTTTGAATGAGGTAAATAATGTGTGTAAAACAAGAGAATAAATGGGAACATCAGTGAAGGGAGTGGGGAGGTAATAACAAGTAGTGATGAAGTGAGATGGAGATGGAGTGAGAATTTTGAAGGTTTGTTGAATGTGTTTCATGATACAGTGGCAGATATAGGGTGTTTAGGTCAGAGTGGTGTGCAAAGTGATAGAGTCAGGGAAAATGGTTTGGTAAAGACAGAAGAGGTAGTGAAAGCTTTGTGGAAGATGAAAGCCAGCAAGGTGGCAGGTTTAGATGGTATTGCAGTGGAATTTATTAAAAATGGGGGTGACTGTGTTGTTGATTGATTGGTAAGGATATTCAATGTATGGATCATGGTGAAGTGCCTGTGGATTAGCAGAATGCATGCATAGTGCCACTGTACAAAGACAAAAGGGATAAAGGTGCCAAACTACAGAGCATCAGACTGGGGTAGAGCAGAGTGGTTTCAGAAGTGGTAGAGGATGTGTGGATCAGGTGTCTGCTCTGAAGAATGTATGTGGCATTTATGGATCTGGAGAAGGCATATGATAGAGTTGACAGAGATGCTCTGTGGAAGGTATTAAGAATATATGGTGTGGGAGGGAAGTTGCTAGAAGCAGTGAAAAGTTTTTATCTAGGATGTAAGGCATGTGTGCAAGTATGAAAAGAGGAAAGTGATTGGTTCCCAGTGAATGTCGGTTTGTGGCAGGGGTGCATGTCTTCATGGTTGTTTGATTTCTTTATGGATGGGGTTGTTAGGGAGGGGCAAGTATGCAGCCTGCTGTCGATGAGAGAGCTTGGGAAGTGAGTCAGCGCTGGTGGCTGATTCGGGTGAGAAACTGCAGAAGCTGGTGACTGAGTTTGGTAAAGTGTGTGAAAGAAGAAAGCTGAGAGTAAATGTGAATAAGAGCAAGGTTATTAAGTTTGAAACTGAGAAGCTGGTGACTGAGTTTGGTAAAGTGTGTGAAAGAAGAAAGCTGAGAGTAAATGTGAATAAGAGCAAGGTTATTAAGTTTAGTAGGGTTGAGGGACAAGTCAACTGGGAGGTAAGTTTGAATGGAGAAAAACTGGAGGAAGTGAAGTGTTTTAGATACCTGGGAGTGGATTTGGCAGTGGATGGAACCATGGAAGCCGAGGTGAGTCACAGGGTGGAGGAGGGAGCGAAGGTTCTGGGAGCGTTGAAGAATGTATGGAAGGGGGGAACGTTATCTCGGAAAGCAAAAATGGGTATGTTTGAAGGAATAGTGGTTCCAACAATGTTATATGGCTGCGAAGCATGGGCTGTAGGTAGGGTTGTGCGGAGGACGGTGGATGTATTGGAAATGAAATGTTTGAGGACAATATGTGTTGTGAGGTGGTTTGATCGAGTATGTAATGAAAGGGTAAGAGAGATGTGTTGTAATAAAAAGAGTGTGGTTGAGAGAGTAGAAGAGGGTGTATTGAAATGGTTTGGTCACAAGGAGAGAATGAGTGAGGAGAGATTGACAAAGAAGATATATGTGTCAGAGGTGGAGGGAATGAGGAGAAGTGGGGGACCAAATTGGAGGTGGGAATATGGAGAGAAAAAGATTTTGAGGTATTGGGGCCTGAACATACTTATTCAATCAAACCACCTCACACCACATATTATCTTCAAATTTCATTTCCAACACATCCACCCTCCTCTCCACACCCAAATCTATAGCCCATGCCCCACAATCATATAACATTCTTGGAACCATTAATTTAGTTTCTACCCAAAAAAATGTGTAGGAACTAAATCAATGGGAACATTATGTCACTGAGAGTATACTCTCTAGACTGACAAGAAAGGTATATCATCATTTATACAAGGAAAATCCCTAACCTACAAATGGGTATAACTTTCTGCTGGAATGACATGCATGGAACTATTGAAGAATGCTGGCACTAAAATCAGAAGTTGCAATATGCACGAAAAGATAGAACAACTTGACCATCCAGAGCTTGGAACTCTTAAACACAATGCTTACAATAATTAAAACCACCATGAGATGCCTAGAAGAAAATTTAAGAGTGCCCTGGACATATTTACTAAGTGTACCAGACCAAACAGGTTGTGGGGACTACATGGGCACTGTGGGCAGCAGCTTCAAACAGCTTGGTTAACCAATGACCCAACCCAGCAGCCCAGTTAAGGCTGTGGGAGTTATACACCCCCAAGACAATTTTACGTACACTCCAGGTGGTCGGTTATGGTGGTGGTGGTTTGTAATGTTGGTGGTGGTTTTAGTGGTAGGCAATGATGGTTGTGGTGTTATGTATTCAAATCATTTTGGTCACAATAAATCATAAAATGTAATTTTTTTTTTCTTAAAGATAAGAACCATTGTGATGCATGCTCGGTAAATTAACATATGGTGATTTTTTTTGGTTAGGTAAATTTTATGGGTAATATTGGGTATGACATTTAAGCCTCCAGTCCCAAACCCTGAAATTACAGAGAAAACTACTGAACTGAAATTTGTAAAACAAAGAATAGCAATCTTACAAGTATTTATGTCCTGGCATACGCCATTGCTTTTTACACTTGAATGCCATTTCCTGTCTTAGTGAGGTAGTATTAGAAACAGGTGACTAGGCTTTCAGGAAAATCATTGCTTTGTTTTTCCCTTTTCCTCTTTTGGAAACTGACACCATAGAAAGTAAGCATTTCTAGTTCCCTGTTCCTGCTTTTTATAGTTTCCACAAAATGCTTGAGATAAGTAGGTAGAATTCTTTCTCTCCTAACCCCAAGGAATAGCATCTGAGAAAAACAAAACTGTCTGCTATAAACTGAATATACTTCAGTGAAACGACTGGATGAATGGTGTCAACAAATCAAATTACTATAGCTTTTTCATCTTCACAACTGAGCTGATCTCTTAAAAAGTACCAAAGAAAATTTGACCAAAGTTGTACATAGAACAACGAAGTTACTGTATTAATAGTATTGTCAAACTTAACTGGATAATGTTTTAAATATGTAGGGATTGTCTATCTTTTATCAAACCAAAGGTGACAACTAACAAAAGGTCAAAATCTAAAAAGCTATTAAAACAATGAAAAAGTGGGGTGAATGGACCAATCAATGTAACGCTTTTGTCTGCCCTCTATATATATGTTGCGGATGTGTGAGGCATGGAGATGGAAAACCTTAGGTTCTTGAAGTAACTATTAACATAGATAAGAGCTTCATTAAATGTGAGTGAGATAACCATACTCTAGGTAGAACATGTGAAGCACTCAAAGAGAAGCATGGGAAACTTACTGGATGGTTACCATGCAGGAAAGCATGTTCTGCCAATTTCTCCCATCATCCCTTGTCATCCAGTGCCTTGGCAGCATCTAGAACAACAATAATATTACCACATTTCAGGGCCAGCAGGAAATTTTATATATATATATATATATATATATATATATATATATATATATATATATATATATATATATATATGTATATATATATGTATATATATATGTATATATATATATATATATATATATATATATATATATATATATATATATATATATATATATATATATATATCCCACTCTCACCCACACAATATGGCATTACACCAAATCACACTACTACCATTCCACTAAAGAGCACTATAACAAGCATGCAGTGTGGATAATGTGCACACTAGCTTTACCATCAGGGAGAAATCTCATTTTTGGTACATAGGTAAGTAGGTACCAAACTATACATAGCCCTCACAAAATGTATCCTAGATGGTATGTACCAAGTACAACCCCCTTCCACACAGTACTAGCAGGAAAAGACATCAACAGAGTGTCTGGCACTGTCCCCAGCACATCATCAAACAAAAGATACCTAACACTGCCCTCCAAAATACTGAAAACAATGGTTGCCCAGCTTCACTGCTGGCCACCAAGCCAAAATCACTGAAAGCCTTCATCTCTAAAATCCTTATGCTCTATAAAGGAGTCTCCCTGGCACAATTCCTTCTCCAATCCTCTTCATACATGACTTCCACCTAGCTCCCACAGACCATAACATGATGGTTCTCTCAAATGCACATGACCTAACAATCACTGGCAACAACATATGGAACACTATATTACACAATTGGAACAATGGCATAGCAAGAAAAGAATGCCAGGACCAACACAAAAATCTTGACACCCTTTTGACCCCAAACAGACACATGTTCAGCCTGCACCCTCCTATCATCTTGTATGGTGAATCACTTACACTCAACAAAATACTTATCATCCTGGGTCTTACAAATGATACACAACGTTCACTTCACTAGGTTATGGGCTGAACAACAGAGCTCCTAAATTTATGTATTCATTTATCCTATGTGGGTATTAACTTCATCAATGTGATAAATACATTTTGCAGGAACATCAACACAAAATCTATCTGCCCACACAACATTTACCGGCACAAAATTTGGACAAACTAAAGGGTTCCTTAGCATCCTGTATAAACAATTCACTGGCTACACCCCATACTACATCTCACCTGCTTATTCATCAACCCCAACAAAAGCAAACTCAACAAAGCTACAAACCTCATAAAACAGAGCAGGCAAAACAATCACTAGCTACCAAGCAACTGTGAACATTCAACATCTACACAAAGAAAAAAAATATCCTCCCAAATCAACCTCGACTAAAAATACTGTACCTAGTTCTTCCCAACAGTACTACACCCTTCTGATCAAAACCATACCATGCTAATTGCCAACCCCCAAGCACAAGTATCTTTTATCTCTGTGTGACAATCTAATGACTTATACTCCCAGATATCTGCACTCCCAACAAAAACAACTCCAACAAAACATGTAAACTCCAATATGATCTGACAAGTGCCACATTGCCACCCTCCCACCTCAGTCTTATACACCATCTCCAGTCATACATGAATTTAAAGAAAAAAAAATGTACGTGTTATGCTTTCTCACCTAGGTTTTGAACATTATCCATCCTTAAAATACAACACACACCGGTTCTGCATAACTCAAGACACTCCATGACTATAATGCAACAAACAAAATGTGAACACTGACTGCTCGACTGCTCTACATGAACATACACCCATCACTATATACTTTCTGACCTATGGTTCCACCCAGTGGGGACCCTGGAGAAATAGGAAAGAGCTCCTAGGGAAGGAAGGTAAGATATGCATAAGTGTATGTCTATATGTGTGTGCGTGTGCCTAACCTTACCTTCCTGCCCACATATTCCCCGTGTGTCATAGAAGACAACTAAAGGGGGTGGGGGGGCTGAAAATCCTCCCCTCCTCATATTTCAATTTCTAAAAGGGGAAACAGAAGAAGGAGTCAAGCAGGTAGTGATCCTCTTCCTCAAAACCACAGAGTAGGGTGTCTAAAATGAGTGTGGATGTAACCAAGATGAGAAGAATGGAGAGATAGGTAGTATCTTTGAGGAAAGAAACCTGGATGTTTTGGCTCGGAGTGAAATGAAGCTCAAGGGTAAAGGGGAAGAATGGTTTGGGGAAGAATGGTTTGGGAAAGTCTTAGGAGTAAAGTCAGAGGTTGGTGAGAGGACAAGAGATCAGAAAGGAGTAGCACTACTCCTGAAGTAGGAGGTGTGGGAGTATGTGAAAGAGTGTAAGAAAGTAAATTCTAGATTGATGTGGGTAAAACTGAACGTGGATAGAGAGAAATGAGTGATTACTGGTGCTTATGCACCTGGTCATGAGAAGAAAGATCATGAGAGGCAAGTGTTTTGGGAGCAGCTGAGTGAGTGTCAGCAGCTTTGATGCACGAAACCAGGTTTTAGTGAAGGGTGATTTAAATGCAAAGATGAGTAATGTGGCAGTTTAGGGTATAATCAGTGTACATGGGCTACTCAGTGTTGTAAATGGAAATGGGGGAAGACCTTGTGGATTTGTGTGCTGAAAAAGGACTGGTGACTGGGAATACCTGGTTTGGAGAGATTATGCATAAGTAATGTATGTGAGTATGGGAGATGGTCAAAGGGCACTACTGGATTACGTGCTAATTGACAGGCATGTAAAAGAGAGACTTTAGGATATTAATGTGCTGAGAGAGGCAACTGGAGGGTTGTCTGATCACTATCTTGTGGAGGCGAAGGTGAAGATTTGTAGAGGTTTTCAAAAAAGAAGAGAGAATGTTGGAGAGAAGAGAGTGGTGAGAGTCACTGATATTGGAAATGAGATTTGTGTGAGGAAGTATCAGGAGAGATTAAGTGTAGAACGGCAAAAGGTAAAAGCAAACGACATGAGGAGAGTGGGTGAGGAATGGGATGTATTTAGGGAAGCAGTGACGGCATGTGCAAAAGATGCATGTGGTATAAGAAAGGTGGGAGGTGGGCAGGTAAGAAAGGGAAGTGAGTGGTGGGATGAAGAAGTAAAGTTGTTAGTGAAAGGCAAAAGAGAAGTGTCTGGATGATACTTGCAAAGAAAGAGTGCAAATAACTGGGAGATGTATAAAACAAAACAGCAGAAGGTCAAGAGAAAAGTGCAAGGGTTGAAAAAAAAAAAAGGGCAAATGAGAGTTGGGTTAGATAATATCATTAAACTTTAGAGAGAATAAGATGTTTTGGATGGAGGTAAATAATGTGCATAAGACAAGAGAACAAATGGGAACATAGGTGAACAAGGCAAGTGGGGAAGTAATAATGGGTAGTGATGAAGTGAAAAGGATATGGAGTGAGTATTTTGAAGGTTTGTTGAATGTGTTTGATGATAGAATGGCAGATATAGGGTGCTTTGGTTGGGGTGGTGTGCGAAGTGAGAGGGTCAGGGAGAATGGTTTGGTTGAGAGAGAAGAGGTAGAGGGCTTCACAGAAGATGAAATCCAGCAAAGCAGTGGGTCTGGATGGTACTGCAGTTGAATTCAATAAGAAAGGAGGTGCCTGTGTTGTTGATTGGTTGGTAAGGATATTCAATGTATGTATGGATCAAGGCAAAGTGCCTGAGAATTGGCAGAATGCATGCATAGCACCACTGTACAAATACATAGGGAATAAAGGTGTGTTTAACTACAGAGGCATAAATTTGTTGAGTATTCCCAGGAAATCATATGGGAGGGTATTGAGTGAGCATCAGATTGGGGAAGAGTAGTGTGGTTTCAGAAGTGGTATAGGATGTGTGGATCAGGTGTTTGCTTTGAAGAATGTGTGTGAGAAATACTTAAAAAAAACAGATGGATTTGTATGTAGCATTTATGGATCTGGAGAAGGCATATGATAGGACTGATAGAGACGCTTTGTGGAAGGTCTTAAGAGTATATGGTGTAGGAGGTAAGTTGTTAGAAATAGTGAAAAGTTTTTATGTGGGATGTAAAGCCTGTGTGCGAGTAAGAATAGGGAGTGACTGGCTCCCAGTGAATGTCGGTTTGTGGCAGGGGTGTGTGATGTCCCCATGGTTGTTTAATCTGTTTATGGGTGGGGTGGTTAGGGAGGTATATGTAAGAGTTTTGGAGAGGGATACATATGCAGTCTGTTGGGGATGAGAGGGCCTGGGAATTGAGTCAGTTGTTGTTCACCGATGATACAGTTCTAGTGCCTGATTCATGTGAGAAACTACAGAAGTTGGTGACTTGAGTCTGGAAAAGTATGTGAAAGGAGAAAGTTGAGAGTAAATGTGAATAAGAGCAAGGTTATTAGGTTCAGTAGGGTTGAGAGACAAATGGGTTGGAATGTGGTTTGAATGAAGAAAAACTGGAGGAAGTGAAGTGTTTTAGATATCTGGGAGCGGACTTAGCAGCGGATGGAACCATGGAAGCCGAAGTGAGTCATGGGGTAGGGAAGGGGGTGAAGGTTCTGGGAGCATTGAAGAATGTGTGGAGGGAGTGACATTAGCCCGGAAAGCAAAAATGGGTATGTTTGGTGGCATAGTAGTTCCATCAATGTTATATAGTTGCAAGGCATGGGATATAGACAGGGTAGTGAAGAGGAGGGTGGATGTGTTGGAAATGAAATGCTTGAGGGTAATATGTGGTGTGAAGTGGTCTGATTGAGTAAGAAATGAAAGGGTAAGAGATATGTGTGGAGTAATGGGAGTGTGGTTGAGAGAGCAGAAGAGGGTGTGGTGAAGTGGTTTGGAAATGTGGAGAGAATAAGTGAGGAAAGATTGACAAAGAGAATATATGTGTCTGAGGTGGAGAGAACAAGGAGAAGCGGGAGACTAAATTGGAGGTGGAAGGATGGAGTGAAAAAGATTTTGAGTGATCAGAGCCTGAACAGACAAGTGGGTGAGAGGCGTGTAAGGAATAGAGAGAATTGGAACGATGTGGTATATTGGGGTTGATGTGTTGTCAATGGACTGAACCAGGGCATGATGCATCTGGGGTAAACCATGGAAAGGTCTGTGTGGCCTGGATGTGGATAAGGAGCTGTGGTCTCGGTGCATTACACATGAAAGCTATAGATTGAGTATGAACGAATGTGACCTTTTTCTGTCTTTCCTGACATTACCTCACTGAAGCAGGGGTGGCAATGCTGTTTCCTCTGGGGAGGGGTAGTGAAGGGAATGGATGAATGCAACCAAGTACGAATATGTACATATGCTATGTATATGTATGTGCATATATGGACGTTTATGTATACATATGTGAATATGAGTGGATGGGCCATTCTTCATCTGTTTCCTGGCGCTACCTTGCTGATGCGGGAAGCAGTGATTAAGTATAAATAAATAAATAAATAAGTTTGAATGGAGAAAAATTGGAGAAAGTGTTTTAGGTATCTGGGAGTGGACTTAGCAGTGAATGGAACCATGGAAGCAGAAGTGAGTCACTGGGTGGGGAAGAAAGTTCTCAGAGCGATGAAGATTGTGTGGAAAGAGAGAACTGTATCCCGAAGAGCAAAAATGGGTATGTTTGAAGGAATAGTAGTTCCAACAATATCATATGGTTGCGAGGCATGGGCTATAGATAGGGTTGTACAGAGGAAGTTGGATGTGTTGGAAATGAAATGCTTGAGGACAATAAGTGGTGTGAGGTGGTTTGATTGTGTAAGTAATGAAAGGGTAAAAGATATGTGTGGTAATAAAAAGTAAGATTGAGAGAGCACAGGAAGGTGTGTTGAAATGGTTTGAACATATGGAGAGATTGAGTGAGGAAAGATTGACAAAGAGGATATATGTGTCAGACATAGAGGGAACAAGGAAAAGTAGGAGACCAAACTGGAGGTGGAAGGATGGAGTGAAATAGATTTTGAGCAATTGGGGCCTGAACATACAGGAAGGTGAAAGGCGTGCAAGGAATAGAGTGGGAAGAAGAGAGGCATTTGGACGATTTTTGCAGGGAAACAGTGTAAATGACTCGGAGATGTATAAAAGAAAGAGGCAGGAGGTCAAGAGAAAGGTGCAAGAGGTGAAAAAGAGGGCAAATGAAAGTTGGGGTGAGAGAGTATCAGTATATTTTGGGGAGAATAAAAAGATGTTTTGGAAGGAGGTAATAAAGTGTGTAAGACAAGAGAACAAATGTGAACATTGGTGAAGGGGGGTAATGGGGAGGTAATAACAGTTAGTGATGAAGTGAGGAGATGGAGTGAGTATTTTGAAGGTTTGTTGAATGTGTGTAATGGTAAGAGTGGCAGACATAGGGTGTTTTGGTCAAGGTGGTGTGCAAAGTGAGAGGGTCTGGGAGAATGGTTTGGCAAACAGAGAAGAGGTAGAGAAAGTTTTGCAGATGAAAGCCGGCAAGGCGGTGGGTTTAGATGGTATTGCAGTGGAATTTATCAAAAAAGTGGGTGACTGTGCTGTTCACTTTTTGGTAAGGATATTCAATGTATGTATGGCTCATGGTGAAGTGCCTGAGGATTGGCGGAATGCATGCACAGTGCTACTGTATACAGACACAGGGGATAAAGGTGAGTGCTCAAATTACAGAGGTATAAGTGTGTTGAGTATTCCTGGGAAATTATTTGGGAAGGTATTGATTGAGAGGGTAAAGGCATGTACAGAGCATCAGATTGGGGAAGAGCAGTGTGATTTCAGAAGTGTGGATCAGGTGTTTGCTTTGAAGAATGCATGTGAGAAATACTTAGAAAAACAGATGGATTTGTGTATAGCATTTATGGATCTGGAGAAGGCATATGATAGAGTTGATAGAGATGCTCTGTGGAAGGTATCAAGAGTATATGGTGTGGGAGGTAAGTTGCTACAAGGAGTGAAAGGTTTTTATCAAGGATGTAAGGCATAAGTACGGATAGGAAGAGAGGAAAGTGACTGGTTCCCAATGAATGTCGGTTTGCAGCAGGGGTGCATGATATCTCCATGGTTGTTAAATTTGTTTATGGATGGGGTTGTCAGGGAGGTGAATGCAAGAGTTTTGGAGAAAGGGGCAAGTATGCAGTCTGTTGTGGATGAGAGGGCTTGGGAAGTGAGTCAGTTGTATTTTGCTGACAATACAGCACTGGTGGCTGATTCAGGTGAGAAACTGCAGATGACTTGAGTTTGGTAAAGTGTGTGAAAGAAGAAGGTTGAGAGTAAATGTGAATACGAGTAAGGTTATTAGGTTCAGTAGGGTTGAGGGACAAGTTAATTGGGAAATAAGCCTAAATAGAGAAACACTGGAGGAAATGAAATGTTTTAGATATCTGTGAGTAGATTTAGCAGCCAATGGAACCATGGAAGCGAAAGCGAGTCACGGGGTGGGAGGGGAGGTCAAAGGTTCTGGGAGCATTGATGAATGTAAGGAAGGCCAGAACGTTATTTCGGAGAGCAAAATGGGTATGTTTGAAGAAAGAGTGGTCCCAACAATGTTATATGGTTGCAATGCATGGGCTATGGACAGGGTTATGCTGAGGGTGGTTGTGTTGGAAATGAAATGCTTGAAGACAATATGTGGCCTGAGGTGGTTTGATCGAATAAGTAATGAGAGGGTAAGAGATGTGTGGTAATAAAATGAGTGTGGTAGTGAGAGCAGAAGAGGATGTAATGAAATGGTTTGGTCACATGGAGTGGCGTGAGGTGGTTTGATCAAGTAAGTAATGAAAAGGTAAGAGAGATGTGTGGTAATAAAGAGATTGTGGTGGTGAGAGCAGAGGAGGATATAATGAAATGGTTTGGTCTCATGGAGGGAATGAGTGAGGAAAGATTGACAAAGAGGACATATGTGTCAGAGGTGGAGGGAATGAGGAGAAGTGGGAGACCAAACTGGAGGTGGAAGGATAGTGAAAAAGATTTTGAGTGATCGGGGCCTAAACATACAGGAGAGTGAAAGGCATGCAAGGAATAGAGTGAATTGGAACGATGTGGTATACTGGGATCGACATGCTGTCAATGGATTGAACCAGGGCATGTGAAGCGTCTGGAGTAAACCATGGAAAGTTTTGAGGGGACCTGGATGTGGAAAGGGTGCTGTGGTTTGTGCATTACACATTACAGCTAGAGGCTGAGTGTGAACGAATGTGACGTTTGTTGTCTTTTCCTAGTGCTACCTCACGCAAACACACGGGGGAGGGGGTGACATTTCATGTGTGGCTGGGAGGCAACAGGAATGGATGAAGGCAGCAAGTGTGGATGTGTATATATATATGTATATGTCTGTGTATGTATATGTATGTAAACAATGAAATGTATAGGTACACATAAGGGCGTGTCTGAACATTTATGTTTACACATGTGTATGTGAGTGGGTTGGGCCATTTTTTCATCTGTTTCCTTGTGCTACCTCGCTAACGTGGGCGACTATGTACAATAAATAAAAAATAAATATATGTGTATATGAGTGGATGGGCCATTCTTCGTTGTTTCCTGGCACTGCCTCGCTGATGCAGGAAACAGTGATTAAGTATAGAAATTTGATGGGAATGAATAAAGGCAGACAGTATGAATTATGTAAATGTGTATATATGTCTGTGTGTGTGTGTATATGTATGTATCCATTGAGATGTATAGGTATGTATATTTGCGTGTGTGGATGTGTATGTATATACATGTGTATGTGGGTGGGTTGGGCCATTCTTTCGTCTGTTTCCTTGTGCTACCTCGCTAATGCAGGAGACAGCGACAAAGCAAAAAAAAAAAATAAATAATAACAATAATAATAATAATAATAATAATAATAATAATAATAATAATAATAGTATTCCTGGTAAATTATATGGGAAGGTATTGATTGAGAGGGTGAAGGCATGTACAGAGCATCAGATTGGGGAAGAGCAGTGTGGTTTCAGAAATGGTAGAGGATGTGTGGATCAGGTGTTTGCTTTGAAGAATGTATGTGAGAAATACTTAGAAAAGCAAATGGATTTGTATGTAGCATTTATGGATCTGGAGAAGGCATATGATAGAGTTGATAGAGATGCTCTGTGGAAGGTATTACGAATATATGGTGTGGGAGGTAAGTTGTTAGAAGCAGTGAAAAGTTTTTATCGAGGATGTAAGGCATGTGTACGTGTAGGAAGAGAGGAAAGTGATTGGTTCTCAGTGAATGTAGGTTTGCGGCAGGGGTGTGTGATGTCTCCATGGTTGTTTAATTTGTTTATGGATGGGATTGTTAGGGAGGTGAATGCAAGAGTTTTGGAAAGAGGGGCAAGTATGAAGTCTGTTGGGGATGAAAGAGCTTGGGAAGTGAGTCAGTTGTTGTTCGCTGATGTTACAGCGCTGGTGGCTGATTCATGTGAGAAACTGCAGAAGCTGGTGACTGAGTTTGGTAAAGTGTGTGAAAGAAGAAAGTTAAGAGTAAATGTGATAAGAGCAAGGTTATTAGGTACAGTAGGGTTGAGGGTCAAGTCAACTGGGAGGTAAGTTTAAATGGAGAAAAACTGGAGGAAGTAAAGTGTTTTAGATATCTGGGAGTGGATCTGGCAGCGGATGGAACCATGGAAGTGGAGGTGGATCATAGGGTGGAGGAGGGGGCAAAAATCCTGGGAGCCTTGAAGAATGTGTGGAAGTCGAGAACATTATCTCGGAAAGCAAAAATGGGTATGTTTGAAGGAATAGTGGTTCCAACAATGTTGTATGGTTGCGAGGCGTGGGCTATGGATAGAGTTGTGCGCAGGAGGATGGGTGTGCTGGAAATGAGATGTTTGAGGACAATGTGTGGTGTGAGGTGGTTTGATCGAGTAAGTAACGTAAGGTTAAGAGAGATGTGTGGAAATAAAAAGAGCGTGGTTGAGAGAGCAGAAGAGGGTGTTTTGAAATGGTGTGGGCACATGGAGAGAATGAGTGAGGAAAGATTGACCAAGAGGATATATGTGTCGGAGGTGGAGGGAACGAGGAGAAGTGGGAGACCAAATTGGAGGTGGAAAGATGGAGTGAAAAAGATTTTGTGTGATCGGGGCCTGAACATGCAGGAGGGTGAAAGGAGGGCAAGGAATAGAGTGAATTGGATGGATGTGGTATACCAGGGTTGACGTGCTGTCAGTGGATTGAATCAGGGCACGTGAAGTGTCTGAGGTAAACCATGGAAAGCTGTGTAGGTATGTATATTTGCGTGTGTGGACGTATGTATATACATGTGTATGGGGGTGGGTTGGGCCATTTCTTTCATCTGTTTCCTTGCGCTACCTCGCAAACGCGGGAGACAGCAACAAAGAAAAAAAAAAATAATAATAATATATACAGGTGCTCCTCAACTTACAATGGGGGTTACATTCAGAGAAACCCATCATTAGTTGAAAGTATTGTGTCAAAAATACATTTAATACTGTATGTCCAACCTACCAAACATCATAGGTCGAACAATCATCAATCAGGTGTCATCTGTATATATAAATAGGCACCTCTTGATTACACAATAATTAAGTTCTTGAAAATGGTAGGATAAATTAAAATACATAAATCAAATAATGCAAAAGATAGGAGATTTGGGGGTCTCACTATTAATAAGAGAATACCAAATATCAAAACAGCAAAAAACTATGGTATACAATGACCAGGAAATTAAAATTACTGTAATACACATACAGTACACCACCGATTTTCCAGCACCCTTGGTTCCAAAGCCTTGTCAGATTAACTATTTTCCCGGACCAACCAAGGTCACATAATAATAATTCATCAACACACCTCTAGCCCACTAATTATACATCTCCCATGTGCCTTAAGTATACCATGGGCTACTAGAAATTTAAGTCAAACAAATATCAAAAGTTTAAGCACCCTAAGATGGTAAGTCTGTCCTTGGATTGTTTGAATCCAGTGGCATATCTAGGGTATGGCAGGTAGAGCAGGTGCCCTGGGTGCCACTTGAAGGGGGCACCAGTGGCGTAATGGCATCCTGGATCCAGACAATGATTCGGAACTTAAAGATTTAGATTTCTTGACCATGAAAACATATCTCTGGCATTTGGAATCACGCTGATATCATTATTAGTTCAACAGTTATTCACAAAAATTGATATTTCCATAATGGCATCCTGGATCCAGACAAATCATTTGGATCATTCTCAAAATCTAATCAATTGGTCCTTCTGTCATTTTTGAATTTCCCTGAAAATTTCATCAAAATTTGTTCATAACTTTTGTTGAAAGTTGCTCACAGACAAACAAACATGCACCAGTAAAAACATAATCTCCTTGGCAGAGTAATAAAAATAAAAAAATACTAGTGTCATATGTCTGGACTGGCACACTTTCAGTGCTTGCCATAGATGCTATTTCCCCTTGATACGACCCTGTTTAAATCCTCTGGGACTTCTTCGTCTTCTGTTGTTAGTGTTTTCCTAGGTATGCATTGTTAGAATAATGCAACTTCGTATGCATTATACACCTGCTCAGGACTGAGGTGCTCATCAGCTACAAGTTTTGCAAATTTGTCCACATACTCAGCAGCTCCTTCATGGTTTGCAGACTGCTCTTCTCCACACACTTTACTCATGGAAATTCCATGATGCTTCTTGAATCTTTGAAGCCATCCTTCACTATAGTCACACTCATGTTGTAATCTAAGTTCTTTAAAGAACAACTTACTCTGGTCCATTATCATGCTACCTGACAAGTCCACTCCATCACTCCGACACTGTCAAAACCATTTCATCATCACTCGATCGTGCTGAGTACTCTCACCATCTTTCATAGTTTTTTTTTATCATCATTTGCTTCTCGGAATTGCTGTTTGCATAGAATTTCAAAATTTTCTTCCTTTGCTTCTTTATATCATAAACAGTTGATGAACCAATACTGTAGATGTCACACAGCTTACACACCGAACACCATGGTCCATTTTTTTCAACAGTTCTACTTTATCTTGAATCGATATGGACTGAAGTTTACGTTCAACACCATGACTGACACTCATATATCTTAGAAGCCATAGCTAAGGTTAAATCTAAGCAAAATAAGCTAAGAATTTCACAGTGTAAAGAATGTAAATATGTATGCCCTACACACAACACCACCTGTAGCCGCCCAGTAAACTAGTCCAGTGGCCGCAGTAATTTCAAGTTCTCTCACGTAATTTTGTCCAGACTAAAGGAGGTACCAAACCATCAGTTGCCAGAAAATTGGTGGTGTACCTGTCACTATACAATGAATTCTAGTATATAACAGCAGAAAATAGCAATTCCAACACAAACATCTACTGCTGTTCCTGAAGTGCTAGATGACACTGCTAGAGAGAAAGAAAGTGAATGGGGGGGGTTACTGACGAAGGGGGGGTCATCTGGGCCAGATGACACACTTAGCAAAGGTAGTGCAGATGGGTGACTGGGTACAGCTATCAAGTCAACAGACGTTGATGGCTGGTCCTCCTTACAAGTGTTTTTTTGCTTCAAAAAGAAATCTAGCTTTATATGATTAGCCTTTCTTGTCTTCTCGAGGTGGATTTCCTTATAGTAAATTGTTTGTTTGGTTCGTCCTAGTCATAGTGAGAGCAGGGTCAATGTAGTGAAACATTTCAGCTAGCCTTTTGCAAATGAGATAATGCAATTGTTAGACCTCCCCTTCTTCTAATATACTACTACTACTACCTCCTCTTGGCATTCCTTCTTCAGCTGAAGATCTTCAGTTGAGAGCTTTTATGCAATTCCAGCAACTCCTCCAAAAGAAAAATTTTGCCACAGAACTTAACGAATGTGATCATGGTGTCAAAGCTATATATAAAATGTAAAAAAGGGAATAACCGGAAAAACTGGGAGATGCTTACCCAACTTTTTAACTAAAAGATCAAAACATGCAGTTGTAAACCATGTCATCTTCAGTAACTGCATGGTAAATACCTCAAGGAACTATACATGCACCCCTCCAGTTCCTCATTCGTATATCTGACAATGATGATTATGTTACTCCAAACAAGAGCCCAGGGAAATGATTAAAAAAAAAAGGTATCAATGGACAACACATTATTCTAAAAATGGCATAAATCAAGAGGTCCATATATATTATATCTATGTTTATTTCATTTTGCTTTGTCGCTGTCTCCCGCGTTAGTGAGGTAGCGCAAGGAAACAGACAAAAGAATGGCCCAACCCACCCACATACACATGTATATACATACACGTCCACACACGCAAATATACAGACCTATACATCTCAACGTATACATATATATATACACACACACAGACCTATACATATATACACATGTACATAATTCAAACTGTCTGCCTTTATTCATTCCCATCGCCACCCTGCCACACATGAAATAACAAACCCCTCCCCCTCATGTGCGCGAGGTAGCGCTAGGAAGACAACAAAGGCCCCATTCATTCACACTCAGTCTCTAGCTGTCATGTAATAATGCATCGAAACCACAGCTCCCTTTCCACATCCAGGCCCCACACAACTTTCCATGGTTTACCCTAGACACTTCACATGCCTAGTTCAAGCCATTGACAGCACGTCCACCCCGGTATACCACATTGATCCAAATCATTCTATTCCTTGCCCGCCTTTCACCCTTCTGCATGTTCAGGCCCCGATCACTCAAAATCTTTTTCACTCCATCTTTCCACCTCCAAGTGGGTCTCCCATTTCTCCTCGTTCCCTCCACCTCTGACACATATATCCTCTTGGTCAATCTTTCCTCACTCATTCTCTCCATGTGACCAAACCATTTCAAAACACCCTCTTCTGCTCTCTCAACCACACTCTTTTTATTACCACACATCTCTCTCACCCTATCATTAATTACTCGATCAAACCACATCACACCACATACTGTCCTCATACATCTCATTTCCAGCACATCCACCCTCCTCCGCACAACTCTATCCATAGCCCACGCCTCGCAACCATACAACATTGTTGGGACCACTATTCCTCCAAACATACCCATTTTGGCTTTCCAAGATAATGTTCTCGACTTCCACACATTCTTCAAGGCTCCCAGAATTTTCGCCCCCTCCCCTAACCTATGATTCACTTCCACTTCCATGGTTCCATCCGCTGCCAAATCCACTCCCAGATATCTAAAACACTTCACTTCCTCCAGTTTTTCTCCATTCAAACTTACCTCCCAATTGATTTACCCTCAACCCTACCATACCTAATAACCTTGCTCTTATTCATATTTACTCTTAACTTTCTTCTTTCACACACTTTACCAAACTCAGTCACCAGCTTCTGCAGTTTCTCACATGAATCAGCCACCAGCGCTGTATCATCAGTGAACAACAACTGACTCACTTCCCAAGCTCTCTCATCCACAACAGACTGCATACTTGCCCCTCTTTCCAAAACCCTTGCATTCACCTCCTTAACATCCATAAACACATTAAACAACCATGGAGACATCATGAATCCCTGCCACAAACCAACATTCACCAAGAACCAATCATTTTCCTCTCTTCCTACACATACACATGTCCTACATCCTTGATAAGAACTTTTTACTGCTTCTAACAACTTGCCTCCCACACTCATATACATTCCTATGAGTCCACGGGGTAAATGAAACACAATAAGTTCCAAGTGCACTTCCGTGTAATAATCACATCATCAGGGGAGACACAAGAGAAAAATATAACAGTCAGTTGATGTACATCGAAGTGACAAAGCTAGGACGCCATTTGGTAAACATGCGATTGTCCAAGACAGACAATGAGCGTTCATAAACTTCTCATTTTACAAATTTTATCAACAATAAAGTTATCTAGTTTGTATGGACCATCACTAATATTAAGATTATATTCTTTGTGTATTTAATAATAGAAGCTTCAATGATATTTCTCGTGGTAATAGAGTTAGTGTTGATAACTGAGATGGCATTATTCCAGTCAATACAATGATCACAGTTTTTAACGTGATTAAACAAGGCATTTGATTCTTGTCTCGTTCTTATACTATATTTATGTTGCTTAAGCCTAACAGAAAGATCCTTACCAGTCTGCCCAACATAAAATTTATCACAATTTCCACATGGCACTTTATAGATGCATCCAGAAGAATTTTCTGGTGAATTCCTGATTAAGATATTCCTTATAGTATTATTGTTGCTGAAGGCAACATTTACATTAAGGGATTTAAGCAACATGGGAAGTAATGTAAAATTATTATTAAAAGGGAAAACAAAAAGATTCTTGGTGTCAATGGGAGGTTTGGGCGCATCTCTATAAAATGATTTCTTTGCTAACATAAGGGATTTATCAGTGAAAGATCGAGGGTACTTTAGACTAGATCCAATAGAACACATCTCAAACTCATCATCAATAAACTCTGGACTGCAAATATGTAATGCCCTAAGGAACATAGATTGAAATGATGATAATTTAACTCTGTCATGTTGAGATGAGTAATAATGTATATATGATCAATACCTTGGTAGGTTTTCTGTATATGCTAAACTTAAATTTGTTTCCTTGCCTATGGATCATAGGCAAGGAAACAAATTTAAGTTTAGCATATACAGAATATCTACCAATGTATACTCATATATCCATTATTACTCATTTCAACATGACAGTTAAATTATCATCATTTCAATCTATGTTCCTTAGGGCATACGTATTTGCAGTCCAGAGTTTATTGATGATGAGTTTGAGAAGATATATTCTACTGGATCTAAGTTAAAGTACCCTAGATCTTTCACTGATAAATCCCTTAAGTTAGCAAAGAAATCATTTTATAGAGTTGAGCCTAAACCTCCCATTAATATCAACAATCTTTTAGTTCTCCCTTTTAATAATACTTTTACTTTACTTCCCATGTTGCTTAAAATCTTTAATGTAAATGTTGCCTTCAGCAACAATATTACTATAAGGAATATCTTAATCAGGACTTCACCAGAAAATCCTTCTAGATGCATCTATAAAGTGCCATGTGGAAATTGTGATAAATTTTATGTTGGGCAGACTGGCAAGGATCTTTCTGTTAGACTTGAGCAACATAAATATAGTATAGGAATGGGGCAAAAATCAAATGCCTTGTTTAATCATGTTAAAAACTATGATCATTGTATTGACTGGAATAATGCCTTCTCAGTTTTTATCTCTAACTCTATTACCACGAAAAATATCACTGAATCTTCAATTATTAAATACACAAAGAATTATAATCTTAATATTAGTGATGGGCTATACAAATTAGATAACTTTACTGTTGATAAAATTTGTAAAATGATAAGTTCATGAATGCTCTTTGTTTGTCTTAGACAATCGCATGTTTACCAAATGGCGTCCTATCTTCGTCTCTTCGATGTATATCAACTGATTGTTGTATTTCTCTCTTGTGTCTCCCCTGATGATGTGATTATTACACAAAAGTGCACTTGGGAACTTATCGTATTTCATTTTCCCCATGGACTCATAGGAATATCCTGATCACGCGCAAACTTGAGACCCTTTCCAATATATTTTTTATTTATTTACTTTACTTTGTCGCTGTCTCCCACGTTAGCAAGGTAGCGCAAGGAAACAGACGAAAAAATGGCCCAACCCACCCACATACACATGTATATACATACACGTCCACACACGCAAATATACATACCTATACATCTCACCGTATACATATATATACACACACACGGACATATTGTTTATTTATTTTATTTTGCTTTGTCACTGTCTCCCGCATTTGCAAGGTAGCACAAAGAAACAGACGAAAGAAATGGCCCAACCCATCCCATACACATGTATATACATACGCGTCCACACACACAAATATACATAACCATACATCTCAATGTACACATATATATACACACACAGACACATACATATATACACATGCACACAATTCACACTGTCTGCCTTTATTCATTCCCATTGCTACCTCGCCACATATGGAATAACATCCCCCTCCCCCCTCATGTGTGCGAGGTAGCGCTAGGAAAAGACAACAAAGGCCCCATTTGTTCACACTCAGTCTCTAGCTGTCATGCAATAACACCCGAAACCATAGCTCCCTTTCCACATCCAGGCCCCACACAACTTTCCATGGTTTACCCCAGACACTTCACATGCCCTGATTCCATCCATTGACAGCACGTCAACCCCAGTATACCACATCAAACCAATTCACTCTATTCCTTGCCCGCCTTTCACCCTTCTGCATGTTCAGGCCCCGATCACTCAAAATCTTTTTCACTCCATCTTTCCACCTCCAATTTGGTCTCCCACTTCTCCTTGTTCCCTCCACCTCCGACACATATAACCTCTTGGTCAATCTTTCCTCACTCATTCTCTCCATGTGCCCAAACCATTTCAAAACACCCTCTTCTGCTCTCTCAACCACGCTCTTTTTATTTCCACACATCTCTCTTACCCTTACATTACTTACTTGATCAAACCACCTCACACCACATATTGTCCTCAAACATTTCATTTCCAGCACATCCACCCTCTTGTGCACAACTCTATCCATAGCCCATGCCTCGCAACCATACAACATTGTTGGAACCACTATCCCTTCAAACATACCCATTTTTGCTTTCGGAGATAATGTTCTCGACTTCTACACATTCTTCAAGACTCCTTGAACTTTCGCCCCCTCCCCCACCCTATGATTCACTTCCGCTTCCATGGTTCCATCCGCTGCCAGATCCACTCCCAGATATCTAAAACACTTCACTTCCTCCAGTTTTTCTCCATTCAAACTTACCTCCCAATTGACTTGACCCTCAACCCTACTGTACCTACTAATCTTGCTCTTATTCACATTTACCCTTAACTTTCTTCTTTCACACAATTTACCAAACTCAGTCACCAGCTTCTGCAGTTTCTTACATGAATCAGCCACCAGTGCTGTATCATCAGCAAACAGCAACTGACTTACTTCCAAAGCTCTCTCATCCACAACAGACTTCATACTTGCCCCTCATTCCAAAAACTCTTGCATTCACCTCCCTAACAACCCCATCCATAAACAAATTAAACAACCATGGAGACATCACACACCCCTGCCGCAAACCTACATTCACTGAGAACCAATCACTTTCCTCTCTTCCTACACGTACACATGCCTTACATCCTCGATAAAAACTTTTCACTGCTTCCAACAACTTGCCTCCCACACCATATATTCTTAGTACCTTCCATAAAGCATCTCTATCAACTCTATCATATGCCTTCTCCAGATCCATAAATGCTACATACAAATCCATTTGCTTTTCTAAGTATTTCTCACATACACTCTTCAAAGCAAACACCTTATCCACACATCCTCTACCACTTCTGAAACCACACTGCTCTTCCCCAATCTGATGCTATGTACATGCCTTCACCCTCTCAATCAATACCCTCCTATATAATTTACCAGGAATACTCAACAAACTTATACCTCTGTAATTTGAGCCCTCACTCTTATCCCCTTTGCCTTTGTACAATGGCACTAAGCAAGCATTCCGCCAATCCTCAGGCACCTTACCATGAGTCATACATACATTCAATAACCTTACCAACCAGTCAACAATACGGTCACCCCCTTTATTAATAAATTCCACTGCAATACCATCCAAACCTGCTGCCTTGCCGGCTTGCATCATCCGCAAAGCTTTTACTACCTCTTCTCTGTTTACCAAATAATTTTCCCTAACCCTCTCACTTTGCACACCACCTCGACCAAAACACCCTATATCTGCCACTCTATCATCAAACACATTCAACAAACCTTCAAAATACTCACTCCATCTCCTTCTCACATCACCACTACTTATTATCACCTCCCCATTAGCCCCCTTTGCTCCACTGTCTTACGCACTTTATTTACCTCCTTCCGGAACATCTTTTTATTCTCCCTAAAATTTAATGATACTCTCTCACCCCAACTCTCATTTGCCCTCTTTTTCACCTTTTGCACCTTTCTCTTGACCTCTTGTCTCTTTATCTTATACATCTCCTACTCATTTGCATTTTTTCCCTGCAAAAATTGTCCAAATGCCTCTCTCTTCTCTTTCACTAATAATCTTACTTCTTCATCCCACCACTCACTACCCTTTCTAATCAACCCACCTCCTACGCTTCTCATGACACAAGCATCTTTCGCGCAAGCCATCACTGCTACCCTAAATACATCCCATTCCTCCCCCACTCCCCTTACCTCCTTTGTTCTCACCTTTTTCCATTCTGTACTCAGTCTCTCTCAGTCTCTCAGATATATATATATATATATATATATATATATATATATATATATATATATATATATATATATCTTTCTTCTTTCTTTATATATATATATATAAAGGGGTTGACTGTATTGTTGACTGGTTGGTAAGGTTATTTAATGTATGTATGACTCATGGTGAGGTGCCTGAGGATTGGCGGAATGCGTGCATATTGCCATTGTACAAAGGCAAAGGGGATAAGAGTGAGTGCTCAAATTACAGAGGTATAAGCTTGTTGAGTATTCCTGGTAAATTATATGGGAGGGTATTGATTGAGAGGGTGAAGGCATGTACAGAGCATCAGATTGGGGAAGAGCAGTGTGGTTTCAGAAGTGGTAGAGGATGTGTGGATCAGGTGTTTGCTTTGAAGAATGTATGTGAGAAATACTTAGAAAAGCAAATGGATTTGTATGGAGCATTTATGGATCTGGAGAAGGCATATGATAGAGATGCTCTGTGGAAGGTATTAAGAATATACAGTGTGGGAGGCAAGTTGTTAGAAGCAGTGAAAAGATTTTATCGAGGATGTAAGGCACGTGTACGTGTAGGAAGATAGGAAAGTGATTGGTTCTCAGTGAATGTAGGTTTGCGGCAGGGGTGTGTGATGTCTCCATGGTTGTTTAATTTGTTTATGGATGGGGTTGTTAGGGAGGTGAATGCAAGAGTTTTGGAAAGAGGGGCAAGTATGAAGTCTGTTGTGGATGAGAGAGCTTGGGAGGTGAGTCAGTTGTTGTTCGCTGATGATAGAGCGCTGGTGGCTGATTCATGTGAGAAACTGCAGAAGCTGGTGACTGAGTTGGTAAAGTGTGTGAAAGAAGAAAGTTAAGAGTAAATGTGAATAAGAGCAAGGTTATTAGGTACAGTAGGGTTGAGGGTCAAGTCAATTGGGAGGTAAGTTTGAATGGAGAAAAACTGGAGGAAGTAAGTGTTTTAGATATCTGGGAGTGGATCTGGCAGTGGATGGAACCATGGAAGCGGAAGTGAATCATAGGGCGGGGGAGGGGGCGAAAATCCTGGGAGCCTTGAAGAATGTGTGGAGGTCGAGAACATTATCTCGGAAAGCAAAAATGGGTATGTTTGAAGGAATAGTGGTTCCAACAATGTTGTATGGTTGCGAGGCGTGGGCTATGGATAGAGTTGTGCGCAGGAGGATGGATGTGCTGGAAATGAGATGTTTGAGGACAATGTGTGGTGTGAGGTGGTTTGATCGAGTAAGTAATGTAAGGGTAAGAGAGATGTGTGGAAATAATAAGAGCGTGGTTGAGAGAGCAGAAGAGGGTGTTTTGAAATGGTTTGGGCACATGGAGAGAATGAGTGAGGAAAGATTGACCAAGAGGATATATGTGTCGGAGGTGGAGGGAACGAGGAGAAGTGGGAGACCAAATTGGAGGTGGAAAGATGGAGTGAAATAGATTTTGTGTGATCAGGGCCTGAACATGCAGGAGGGTGAAAGGAGGGCAAGGAATAGAGTGAATTGGATCGATGTGGTATACTGGGGTTGGCGTGCTGTCAGTGGATTGAATCAGGGCATGTTAAGCGTCTGGGGTAAACCATGGAAAGTTGTGTGGGGCCTGGATGTGGAAAGGGAGCTGTGGTTTCGGGCATTATTGCGTGGCAGCTAGAGACTGAGTGTGAACGAATGGGGCCTTTGTTGTCTTTTCCTAGTGCTACCTCGCAAACGTGAGGGGGGAGGGGGAAGGTATTCCATGTGTGGCGAGGTGGCGATGGAAGTGAATGGGGGCAGACAGTGTGAATTGTGTGCATGGGTATATATGTATGTGTCTGTGTATGTATATATACATGTGTACATTGAGATGTATAGGTATGTATATTTGCATGTGTGGACGTATGTGTGTATACATTGTGTATGGGGGTGGGTTGGGCCATTTCTTTCATCTGTTTCCTTGCGCTACCTCGCAAACACGGGAGACAGCGACAAAGCAAAATAATAAGAAAAAAAAAATATGTATATTTATTTATTTTGCTTTGTCGCTGTCTCCTGCGTTAGCGAGGTAGCGCAAGGAAACAGATGAAAGAAAATGGCCCAACCCACTCACATACACCTGTATACACATACACGTCCACACATGCAAATATACATACCTATACATCTCAACGTATACATATATATACCACACAGACATATACATATACACACATGTACATAATTCATACTGTCTGCCTTTATTCATTCCCATTGCCACCCCACCACACATGAAATAACAACCCCCTCCTCCCTCATGTGTGCGAGGTAGCACTAGGAAAAGACAACAAAGGCCACATTCATTCACACTCGGTCTCAAGCTGTCATGTAATAATGCACCAAAACCACAGCTCCCTTTCCACATTCAGGCCCCACAGAACTTTTCATGGTTTACCCCAGATGCTTCAGATGCCCTGGTTCAATCCACTGACAGCACGTCCACCCTGGTATACCACATCTTTCCAATTCACTCTATTCCTTGCACTCCTTTCACCCTCCTGCATGTTGAGGCCCCGATCACTCAAAATCTTTTTCACTCCATCTTTCCACCTCCAATTGGGTCTCCCACTTCTCCTCATTCCCTCCACCTGTGACATATATATCCTCTTGGTCAATCTTTCCTCACTCATTCTCTCCATGTGACCAAACCATTTCAAAACACCCTCTTCTGCTCTCTCAACCACACTCTTTCTATTACCAGACATCTCTCTTACCCTATTGTTACTTACTCGATCAAACCATCTCACACCACATATTGTCCTCAAACATATATATGTATATATATATATATATATATATATATATATATATATATATATATATATATATATATATATATATATATATGTGTGTGTGTGTGTGTGTGTGTGTGTGTGTATGGTGTTGGTTGGGCTATTCTTTGCCTGTTTCCTTGTGCTATATCTCTGACATGGGAAACAGCGTTTATGTAAAACAATAATAAATAAATACACATATACGAGGACAATATGTGGTGTGAGGTGGTTTGATTGAGTAAGTAATGAAAAGGTAAGAGAGATGTGTGGTAATATAAAGAGTGTGGTTGAAAGAGCAGAAGAGGGTGTATTGAAATGGTTTGGTCACATGGAGAGAATGAGAGAGGAAAGGTTGATAAAGAGGATATATGTGTCAGAGGTGGAGGGAATGAGAAGTGGGAGACCAAATTGGAGGTGAAAGGATGGAGTGAAAAAGATTTTGAGTGATCGGGGCCTGAACATGCAGGAGGGTGAAAGGCATGCAAGGAATAGAGTGAACTGGAAAGATGTGGTATACTGGGGTCAAAGTGCTGTCAATGGATTGAACCAGGGAATGTGAAGCATCTGGGGTAAATCATGGAAAGTTTTGTGGGGCCTGGATGTGGAAAGGGAGCTGTGGTTTCAGTGCATTACACATGACAACTAGAGACTGAGTAAGAACAAATGTGGCACTTGCTGTCTTTACCTAGCGCTACTTCGCACACTCACACGCACGGGGGGGATATCATGTGTGGCAGGGAGGCGACGGAATGGATGAAGGCAGCAAGTATGAATGTGTACATGAGTATATATGTACATGTCTGTGTATGTATATGTATGTATACGCTGAAATGTATAGTTATGTATATGTGCATGTGTGGGTTTTTATGTATGTGTATGTGGGTCGGTTGGGCCATTCTTTAGTTTGTTTCCTTGCACCACCTCGCTAATGCAGGAGACAGGGACAAAGTACAATCAATAGAAATGATTATTGCATGAAAGTGCACTTGGGCACTTTTCGTGTTTCATTTTTCCCCATAGACTCATAGGAATATATATATATATATATATATATATATATATATATATATATATATATATATATATACACATATATATTTTTTTTTGCTTTGTCGCTGTCTCCCGCGTTTGCGAGGTAGCGCAAGGAAACAGACGAAAGAAATGGCCCAACCCACCCCCATACACATGTATATACATACGTCCACACACGCAAATATACATACCTACACAGCTTTCAATGGTTTACCCCAGACGCTTCACATGCCCGATTCAATCCACTGACAGCACGTCAACCCCGGTATACCACATCGCTCCAATTCACTCTATTCCTTGCCCTCTTTTCACCCTCCTGCATGTTCAGGCCCTGATCACACAAAATCTTTTTCACTCCATCTTTCCACCTCCAATTTGGTCTCCCTCTTCTCCTCGTTCCCTCCACCTCCGACACATATATCCTCTTGGTCAATCTTTCCTCACTCATTCTCTCCATGTGCCCAAACCATTTCAAAACACCCTCATCTGCTCTCTCAACCACGCTCTTTTTATTTCCACACATCTCTCTTACCCTTACGTTACTTACTCGATCAAACCACCTCACACCACACATTGTCCTCAAACATCTCATTTCCAGCACATCCATCCTCCTGCGCACAACTCTATCCATAGCCCACGCCTCGCAACCATACAACATTGTTGGAACCACTATTCCTTCAAACATACCCATGTTTGCTTTCCGAGATAATGTTCTCGACTTCCACACATTCTTCAAGGCTCCCATAATTTTTGCCCCCTCCCCCACCCTATGATCCACTTCCGCTTCCATGGTTCCATCCGCTGCCACATCCACTCCCAGATATCTAAAACACTTCACTTCCTCCAGTTTTTCTCCATTCAAACTCACCTCCCAATTGACTTGACCCTCAACCCTACTGTACCTAATAACCTTGCTCTTATTCACATTTACTCTTAACTTTCTTCTTTCACACACTTTACCAAACTCAGTCACCAGCTTCTGCAGTTTCTCACATGAATCAGCCACCAGCGCTGTATCATCAGCGAACAACAACTGACTCACTTCCCAAGCTCTCTCATCCCCAACAGACTTCATACTTGCCCCTCTTTCCAAAACTCTTGCATTCACCTCCCTAACAACCCCATCCATAAACAAATTAAACAACCATGGAGACATCACACACCCCTGCCGCAAACCTACATTCACTGAGAACCAATCACTTTCCTCTCTTCCTACACGTACACATGCCTTACATCCTCGATAAAAACTTTTCACTGCTTCTAACAACTTGCCTCCCACACCATATATTCTTAATACCTTCCACAGAGCATCTCTATCAACTCTATCATATGCCTTCTCCAGATCCATAAATGCTACATACAAATCCATTTGCTTTTCTAAGTATTTCTCACATACATTCTTCAAAGCAAACACCTGATCCACACATCCTCTACCACTTCTGAAACCACACTGCTCTTCCCCAATCTGATGCTCTGTACATGCCTTCACCCTCTCAATCAGTACCCTCCCATATAATTTACCAGGAATACTCAACAAACTTATACCTCTGTAATTTGAGCACTCACTCTTATCCCCTTTGCCTTTGTACAATGGCACTATGCACGCATTCCGCCAATCCTCAGGCACCTCACCGTGAGTCATACATACATTAAATAACCTTACCAACCAGTCAACAATACAGTCACCCCCTTTTTTAATAAATTCCACTGCAATACCATCCAAACCTGCTGCCTTGCCGGCTTTCATCTTCCGCAAAGCTTTTATATATATATATATATATATATATATATATATATATATATATATATTGGTTCTCAGTGAATGTAGGTTTACGGCAGGGGTGTGTGATGTCTCCATGCTTCTTTAATTTGTTTATGGATGGGGTTGTTAGAGAGGTGAATGCAAGAGTTTTGGAAAGAGGGGCAAGTATGAAGTCTGTTGGGGATGAGAGAGCTTGGGAAGTGAGTCAGTTGTTGTTTGCTGATGATACAGCGCTGGTGGCTGATTCATGTGAGAAACTGCAGAAGCTGGTGACTGGGTTTGGTAAAGTGTGTGAAAAAAGAGCGTTAAGAGTAAATGTGAATAAGAGCAAGGTTATTAGGTACAGTAGGGTTGAGGGTCAAGTCAATTGGGAGGTAAGTTTGAATGGAGAAAAACTGGAGGAAGTAAAGTGTTTTAGATATCTGGGAGTGGATCTGGCTGCGGATGGAACCATGGAAGCGGATGTGACCAGAGGATGGAACCCTGGAAGCGGAGGTTAATCATAGGGTGGGGGAGGGGGCAAAAATCCTGGGAGCCTTGAAGAATGTGTGGAAGTCGAGAACATTATCTCGGAAAGCAAAAATGGGTATGTTTGAAGGAATAGTGGTTCCAACAATGTTGTATGGTTGTGAGGCGTGGGCTATGGATACAGTTGTGCGCAGGAGGGTGGATGTGCTGGAAATGAGATGTTTGAGGACAATGTGTGGTGTGAGGTTGTTTGATCGAGTAAGTAATGTAAGGGTAAGAGAGATGTGTGGAAATAATAAGAGCGTGGATGAGAGAGCAGAAGAGGTTGTTTTGAAATGGTTTGGGCACATGGAGAGAATGAGTGAGGAAAGATTGACCAAGAGGATATATGTGTCGGAGGTGGAGGGAACGAGGAGAAGTGGGAGACCAAATTGGAGGTGGAAAGATGGAGTGAAAAAGATTTTGAGTGATCGGGGCCTGAACATGCAGGAGGGTGAAAGGCGGGCAAGGAATTGAGTGAATTGGATCGATGTGGTATACCGGGGTTGACGTGCTGTCAGTGTATTGAATCAGGGCATGTGAAGCGTCTGGGGTAAGCCTTGGAAAGTTGTGTGGGGCCTGGATGTGGAAAGGGAGCTGTGGTTTCGGGCATTATTGCATGACAGCTAGAGACTGAGTGTGAACGAATGAGGCCTTTGTTGTCTTTTCCTAGCACTACCTCGCACACATGAGGGGTGAGGGGGATGGTATTCCGTGTGTGGCGAGGTGGGGATGGGAATGAATAAAGGCAGTCAGTGTGAATTGTGTGCATGGGTATATATGTATGTGTCTGTGTGTGTATATATATGTGTACATTGAGATGTATAGGTATGTATATTTGTGTGTGTGGACGTGTGTGTATATACATGTGTATGGGGGTGGGTTGGACCATTTCTTTGGTCTGTTTCCTTGCGCTACCTCGCAAACACGGGAGACAGCGACAAAGCAAAATAAAATAAATAAATAAATAAATAAATATATTTATATTTATCTATATTTATTTATATTCATTTACACATCCGCACACGCAAATATACCTACCTATACATCTCAATGTACACATATATATACATACACAGACACATACATATATACCCATGCACACAAGCCACACTGTCTGCCTTTATTCATTCCCATCCCCACCTCGCCACACATGGAATACCATCCCCTCACCCCTCATGTGTGCGAGGTAGCGCTAGGAAAAGACAAGAAAGGCCTCATTCATTCACACTCAGTCTCTAGCTGTCATGCAATAATGCCCGAAACCACAGCTCCCTTTCCACATCCAGGCCCCACACAACTTTCCATGGTTAACCCCAGACGCTTAACATTCCCTGATTCAATACAGTGACAGCACGTCAACCCCGGTATACCACATCGATCCAATTCACTCTATCCCTTGCCCGCCTTTCATCCTCCTGCATGTTCAGGCCCCGATCACACAAAATCTTTTTCACTCCATCTTTCCACCTCCAATTTGGTCTCCCACTTCTCCTCGTTCCCTCCACCTCCGACACATATATCCTCTTGGTCAATCTTTCCTCACTCATTCTCTCCATGTGCCCAAACCATTTCAAAACACCCTCTTCTGCTCTCTCAACCACGCTCTTTTTATTTCCACACATCTCTCTTACCCTTACATTACTTACTCGATCAAACCACCTCACACCACACATTGTCCTCAAACATCTCATTTCCAGCCCATCCACCCTCCTGCGCACAACTCTATCCATAGCCCACGCCTTGCAACCATACAACATTGTTGGAACCACTATTCCTTCAAAGCAAAAATGGGTATTTTTTTAAAGATTTTATCGAGGATGTAAGGCACGTGTACGTGTAGGAAGACAGGAAAGTGATTGGTTCTCAGTGAATGTAGGTTTGCGGCAGGGGTGTGTGATGTCTCCATGGTTGTTTAATTTGTTTATGGATGGGGTTGTTAGGGAGGTGAATGCAAGAGTTTTGGAAAGAGGGGCAAGTATGCAGTCTGTTGGGGATGAGAGAGCTTGGGAAGTAAGTCAGTTGTTGTTCGCTGATGATACAGCGCTGGTGGTTGATTCGTGTGAGAAACTGCAGAAGTTGGTGACTGAGTTTGGTAAAGTGTGTGAAAGAAGAAAGTTGAGAGTAAATGTGAATAAGAGCAAGGTTATTAGGTACAGTAGGGTTGAGGGACAAGTCAATTGGGAGGTAAGTTTGAATGGAGAAAAACTGGAGGAAGTAAAGTGTTTTAGATTTCTGGGAGTGGATTTGGCAGTTGATGGAACCATGGAAGCGGAAGTGAATCATAGGGTGGGGGAGGGGGTGAAAGTTCTGGGAGCCTTGAAGAATGTGTGGAAGTCAAGAGCATTATCTCGGAAAGCAAAAATAGGTATGTTTGAAGGAATAGTGGTTCCAACAATGTTATATGGTTGCAAGGCGTGGCTACAGATAGAGTTGTGCGGAGGAGGGTGGATGTGCTGGAAATGAGATGTTTGAGGACAATATGTGGTGTGAGGTGGTTTGATCGAGTAAGTAATAACAGGGTAAGAGAGATGTGTGGAAATGAAAAGAGTGTGGTTGAGAGAGCAGAGGGTGTTTTGAAATGGTTTGGTCACATAGAGAGAATGAGTGAGGAAAGATTGACAAAGAGGATATATGTGTCGGAGGTGGAGGGAATGAGGAGAAGTGGGAGACCAAATTGGGGGTGGAAAGATGGAATGAAAAAGATTCTGAGTGATCGGGACCTGAACATGCAGGAGGGTGAAAGACGTGCAAGGAATAGAGTGAATTGGAACTATCTGGTATACTGGGGTCAACGTGCTGTCAATGGATTGAACCAGGGCATGTGAAACGTCTGGGGTAAACCATGGAAAGTTCTGTGGGGCCTGGATGTGGAAAGGGAGCTGTGGTTTTTGGTGCATTATTACATGACAGCTAGAGACTGAGTGTGAATGAATGTGGCCTTTGTTGTCTTTTCCTAGCACTACCTCGCACACATGAGGGGGGAGGGGGTTTTTATTTCGTGTGTGGCAGGGTGGCGATGCGAATGAAAAAAGGCAGACAGTATGAATTAAGTACAAGTGTACATATATATATTTTTTTTTTCATACTATTCGCCGTTTCCCGCGATAGCAAGGTAGTGTTAAGAACAGAGGATTGGGCCTTTTTTGGAATATCCTCACCTGGCCCCCTCTGTTCCTTCTTTTGGAAAATTAAAAAAAAAAAAAAAAAAGAGAGGGAGGATTTCCAGCCCCCCGCTCCCTCCCCTTTTAGTTGCCTTCTACGACACGCAGGGAATACGTGGGAAGTATTCTTAATCCCCTATCCCTAGGGATAACATATATATATATTCTTTCTTTCTTTCAAACTATTCGCCATTTCCCGCGTTAGCGAGGTAGCGTTAAGAACAGAGGACTGGGCCTTTTTTGGAATATCCTCACCTGGCCCCCTCTGTTCCTTCTTTTGGAAAATTAAAAAAAAAACGAGAGGGGAGGATTTCCAGCCTCCCGCTCCCTATATATATATATATATATATATATATATATATATATATATATATATATATATATATATATATATATATATGTCTGTGTGTGTATATATATGTATACGTTGAGATGTATAGGTATGTTTATTTGCGTGAGTGGACGTGTATGTATATACAATATTTATGTGGGTGGGTTGGGCTATTCTTTCGTCTGTTTCCTTGCGCTACATTGCTAACACGGGAGACAGCGACAAAGCAAAATAAATAAATATATGTGTATATATAAATATGTCTGTGTTTGTATATGTATGTATATGTCTGTGTATGTATATGTTGAAATGTATAGGTATGTATAAGTGCATGTGTGGGTGTTTATGTAAATGCATGTGTATGTGGGTGGGCTGGGCCACTTTCATCTGTTTCCTTACGCTATCTCGCTAAAGCGGGAGATAGTGACAAAGTATAATAAATAAAATATACAAATATATATATTTTTTCTTTTCATACATATTCACCATTTCCCACATTACCAAGATAGCATTACAATCAGAGAACTGAGCCTCAAAGGGAATATTCTCACTTGGCCCCCTTCTCTGTTCCTTCTTTTGGAAAATTAGCAACAGGGTTAGTGGTGGCTGCATCATGAGCCAGTACTTTATTGGTTGTCAAGTTGCACTTCTTTGACTCAGGACGCTGCCTTCTCTTTTTGCCTCACCAACATTTGGATTACTGGCATTCTGTCCACAAACATACAATCTCTCCTTATCATACATAACACTTGACACCACTTAACTTGCATAGCTCATTCTTTGTAACTATAGATTTTCCCTCTGTGAGCTCTATGTTCTAGCCCTGCCTTCTGGCAAAATGGAAGGAGCAACAGATGTAAGTAGAGGGTAGAGAAATTCAGGAAGGAGCATTAAGTAGAGACATTAGGTGGTAGTAATTGGTTGAAACTTAGAACAGGAGCATTAGGTAGACGTAATCGGTAGGAACACTGGTTAGGAGCCTCTGTAAACACTGCGCAAATGTTGGCCTCTGCCAGTGGCCTGTTAAGGGTGGAGTTCACTAGTTATGGAGACTACTGCTGTGGCCATCCCCTTGATAGAGTTCCAGGTGAGAACAGGCATCAGAGGTATAGACAGACAGACAAATATTTCATACTTGATTGCCATATCCTGCATTAGCAAGGTAATGACAGGAACAGAGGAAGAAGGCCATATTTGCTCACATCCATTCTCTAGCTGTCATGTGTAATGAACTGAAACCACAGGCCCCTATTAACAATCAGGCCCCAAAGATGCTTCCATGGTTTCCACCTGCCACTTCACATGCCCAGTTTCAGTCCAATGAAAGCATATAAACCACTGTACACTACGTAGTTCAAATTCACTCTGACCCATGAACCCTTCAACCACTAGCATGTTAATGCCCTAATCATTCAAAGTCTTTTTCACTCTATCCTTCCATCTCTAATTTGGTCTCCCTCTTCTCCTTCTTTCTCCACTCCTGAGACATACATCCCCTGTCAAACTCTCTTCACTCATTCTCCCCATATTTCCAAACCATTTCAGCACACCAGTTCAGTTCTCTCAACCACTCTTTTTTCATTATCACACCTCTCTCCCATTTACTACTTACCCAATCACACCACCTTACACTATATATTATTCTCAAACATTTCATTTTCAACATATAAACACATTCATTCTCCTCTGCACATCCTTGCATCCAGACAACATTGTTGAGATTACATCTTCAGACATACCCAGTTTTGCCCATTCACATGACGATCTCCCTTTTTGCACATTCTTAAATGCTTCCAGGACATTCACCCCCTCCTCCATCCTATGACACACTTGCACTTCCATAGTTCCATTTGTCTATTCCCAGGTATCTAAAACACTTCAGTGGCTTCCTCAGATTTTCATTAGGGTATACCATAAGGTAGAAATACGTGAATGAATACTATTAATGATTGGCTCTTAAAATAGTAATGCTGGAAGCCATCTATTTCCATAATCAAAGAATACAACATATATGTGAAAACAATGAAAGCAAAATTGAGGTAAAAAAGATACAAAGTGGGGAGAGAAATGCACACCATCAGCAGGAAAAGTATGAGTACCATACAAGGATTGAGGGAAAATCCAAGATGAAAGAATTGAGAAATACCAGTATTTGTCATAAAATATACACCTCTAAATGCACAGCAAAACACTCAGCAGAAAAGTCTGATGAATGTGGTAAAACAAAGATAAGTATTAACTGAAAACAGGTCAAATGGTGAAATATATTCTTTCAGACCATTCAATTCTCCTTCAGCAGTAGTTTCAGTCCTTGCTGATTTACTACTTACCCATAAATGCTGAGGGTTGTTTTCCTTAGCTATGCCCAATTTGCATTTTCCCAGAGTGACAGCTTCTTATACTGAACATCAAAAGAAGGGTTATACATAAAATAAGAAAATGCGACGTCTTAAATTGTTTAGATTTTTCTCTTTCCACTTCTTAACAGGCATGCTGCTAAGTAACATTTTTTCCCTTATGTTCCTAAACTTTCATAAACACATTAATCCATTTAACAACTGCTTCACCTCCACTATCATACATTGGGCCCCATCTAAACTGCCAGTTTTTCTATATCTAGGTCCATGACTACTACTCCTCTTTCATAATGCCTTTCTCTCCCTCATTACTACTCCACATTCTCCTAATCTCTCATCCTACTCTACCAGTATCCACATATGTCATCATTCCAATAAACTTTTAAAATAGCCTCTCTACCTCCTACAATCCTTATCATCTGGTACGGTAATCTCTCAGACTCGCCTAATAATTATGCTCAATATTTACAAAGACCATTTTCCCCTTTTATTGTACTCAATATTCCTTATATTTTTCAGTGCAATTCTATCCATAAGAATTCTCATGATGAATTAACCTCTGTCTAAATTTCATTTACTCATCAACAATGCTATTCCTCTCAAACAACAAAAATCTCAAGAGCCAGTAAATGAGTCAACATGAATGCAGTCTCAAGTGACTCCATAATCACCTCTACCTCACTAGTTTAAGTAATCATCCTTTAGCATCTGCTTTTTCAAAACATTTCCAGCCTTATAACATCTACTGTAAAAATGCTAACAAACATATGACTATCATCTGATGTGATAAATACCTATAACCCCTCATTAGAGATTTCAAATCATGCACACTCTCAACAACATTCTTCCTTGCTCAAGACATAGCATACTTGTCTGTCTAATTACAGTCTACACCAATATTTCATATATATGTATATGATCATCCTTGAAAATGTGAATTACAACACCTACGCACATATAACATCAACCCTTTCATCAGTCATTTCTATCTAGAATCCTTTACCTCTCATATCCAATTCAAATATCTATTAGACAAATTTCAAAATGAAAATGAGAATTAAAAAGGGAGTTTTTGATGGTTATGACACCTTACATTCAGAATAAAGACTCTGCTTATACCTGATAATACCTGGTGAAGTCTCTGGGGTCTTCTATCCACCACAGGCCAAACATGGCCCAAGCTGCTGGATTACAATGTTTTCAAAGAAACTTTCTATTTCAGAACTAAATTTATGCCCAAACTTTGCTTGGTCGAGCAGCTTCATGCCATGGACCTGTACACATTACATATTCTCCACATCCTAGCTTATCTGGCAAACCTTTAGGTAATCCAGGCCATTTTGAACTTTTTCCATATTCTTAACAGCTGTAGTTACATATTAAACAGCTGTGAGTCCTAGATGTTTACACAATTTTCTTTTGGTGCTAATATGGCACCTATCAATTTCTGTGGATATATCTTAAAGTCTTTCATATCTGTCAAGCTAATAGGGAACTATTTTTGAGTGTAGAGAACCATGCCGCCCATGATTTTCAATGTGTAAATTATGAAATATTACTTCTGTTTGCGCTCTAGAAAGTAAAACATTTGTGTTTTTGCTCATTCATAATAATTTACAGATTTTCCTTAAAGTCAATGCAGCTGTAAAATATTGGTGTGTATTTCGTTCATCTTAACACTGATGTGTGTACATCCAGTGCCTTGTTTGATTTACAGTCTAACAGTAAATGCCAAATATTCATAATTCAAAGGTTCTCCAAAAACAACCAAATGAACTATGAAGCCCAACTTGACAACACAATACATTAGTCCGTGTTCCCAATTCAATTTCATCAAAGTAATATCATCTCTGAAAAACAGAGAGAAAGAACACTACCTACACATCTCTTGTGTGCTGCAGACGGTGACCAAGAGGGATAGGAGCATAGGGCTAGAAATCCTTCCCTCTTTTATAATAAGTTTTCAAAAGGAGGAATTGACAGTGCAAAGTGAGGATATTTCCTTGAAAGTTAAATCTCTGATACTATCTCACTAAAACAAAGGAAAAGTGAGCATGTATAAACAAGATAAAAAAGAAAAAAATTCATGACCTAGAGGTCACACTCTGTTCCAAAAGTGTGCTCTAGCTTTTAAAAATGGAATATGAGACTTAAGACATATTCGCAGTGAATGAACAACATTAGTCAACAAACTTCTAAAAGTAGGTTCACTGTATCCCTAGGAACACTCTCTGCTTGTTATTAGACAAAAGAGCAGCATTCATCAGTCTTACCGTACAATAATAAAGTGACTGTGATTGACAGAAATCCAAAATCTATGCATGGCAGCTTTAATGAACCTTATTTTCTATAAATGAAAAACTAGCAGCTAAAAATAGGTAAAATGTGCCATAAAGTGCACATGTCAGCAAGCTCAGAATCAAGACAAAAATATATGGACCACTGCATACTCTCTATAAATAATGATCATGTGTAGAGTCTATTATATAAATAGGTGAGATAAACGGTATTTTTCCGAAGATGAGCAACTATAACGGGAGCCAGTACAATGCACACTATTATCTACCTAACATTCTCCTCAACCTTATTCTTTATTACTGAAAAGAAGTTTCACTGAAATTTGTTTTCAATTCTTACCTTAACCCGGTACACCTGTGAGGTAGCTTGACCAGACTGCAAAGTTTCTTGCAAATGGCCTGTCACCTTACCAATGTCCCCTTGTGGAATCAGCTCTATGAAACGTTCACCAATTCTTTCCTGTGAAGATTAAATGATTAATGAAATAATAATGCCTGGTTACATATCAAACTACTGCTTCTCCCAAAATTCCATACAAAGTGACAAAATGTGGTTCTTCAACAAAACATCCCAATATTTAATGGAGTGTTCTTAACAACAATGTTTTAAGAAATACTATGTAAATGAAACTTAAAGTCTATAACCATTTCCACAAATTCACTAGCAAAAAAACTCTGAAGCATATATTAAAGGCATTACAGCAAAAAAGAACAGAAATATGTACAGTGTAAAAAAGATAAACAAAAAATCTATGGCAATATCACTGATATTTATGGACACCTTACTTCAATTTGGAGGCTCACCCATTTCAGACATTGGTCAGGGACCAAACTGCACTGTCTCTTTTCTAATTAGTTAATCTAACTGAAGGTGCTACCAACACACCCACCTACCTGATAAAACCTTGCAAATCAAGTACATTTTCTGTATATTTGTCTCAAGAGTTCCTGAGCTTCTCCACCAGGAAGTTCAAGTTTCAGATTCTGCATGCTTACATAATTTTCTTGATGTATGAATGGCAATCATTAACTTAATTAGTATTCTTTAATGCCTTCCATGCTTGTCATACCAATGAATAAAGATTTTCGAGATTATGGTGGGAACCACACCCTCCAGGATTTTCCATGTTCAAGCATATTACCCATATGAGAGGGAGTGATGATTTTGGAAGGAGGGAGTGGTGTACAATATCAATATCAAGGAGTTTGGAAAAGATGACAAACGTAATAGGGGGTTGATAAAAGTAACGGGGATAACAAGTGAGAATGGACATAGGTAATATGCACACCAGTTAAATACTGATGGGTAAGGGACAAAGCAAAGACTAGTAGGGAACGCTGAGGGGTAAAAAGGATTAGAACAAAAAAATGAGGGCCAATATACAAAGAGATGGTGGGGTGTGTGTGGATGTGCAGAGTAATTTGTTAAGGAGTGTCAGGTGTGAAGTGATTAGTTAAGAAAGATGAGAGATAGCAATGATGGAAAAGGAGGGAATGAAGAGATGTAATAAGGGACTTGGGTGTGATGGGTAAGAGGATTGTGGAGGGGTTATTTGGACAATATATGTTCTTTTAGGAAATACAAGAGTAGGGGGCAAAAGGTTGATGCATGATACCACTTTGTAATATTCTGTTGAAAATGCTAATCTCTTAAAGTGTTCATGGTATGTATGTATGCTTCCATTGCTGTGGTTTCACATCCATAATGAATTAGAACAATAACTAATCCAAAATTCTTAATTTGGGTAACTGACACCTCATCATCTGAAGAAACCAGACTATCATGTTGTTATATGAACAACTTTAGTATACAAATGCCCTGTTAGTTACTCAAAAGTCTATTCATAATTGAGTCCAAATTGAAGAACTAATTGCATTATGTTTCTTGGGAAGTTACGGACACACAATATGCTTCAATGAGGGCAATGGTTACGAAGGGATTTCATATGTTGTGTAAGTTTAAATTCCATGAATTATAGCATACAACAGAAATTCATAATCTACATATTGTGAAATATGTGGAAAAGTTTTCTAAAAAGACCTCACCACTTTTATTTTGTCTGTTATGTTGGCTAAGTCTATACAACATGATCATGACATGGTTTTAAATTTCAGTGCCTCTCAGAACACAGGCGACACCATCTCTTTCTGTTTTCTTCACCCCTTGTCTCACATGTTCCTGTGCTTTGTTTTTAAAGAAAACCAAAAGGTCTCGGGTCCAATTGCGGTTCCTGTTGTTCTTTCTATGGGTTACATAGATGAAGGTGGTTGTTTTCTTGGGGTCTAAGTTGCAATATATCTACCATCCCATCACTCTCTACCCTTTCTAATCTGCCCATCCCCAACATTTCCTGTGCTTCGTTTTGAAAGAAAACCAAAAGGTCTCGGGTCCAATTGCGGTTCCTGTTGTTCTTTCTATGGGTTACATAGATGAAGGTGGTTGTTTTCTTGGGGTCTAAGTAGCAATATATCTACCATACCATCACTCTCTACCCTTTCTAATCTGCCCATCCCCAACATTTCTCATGCCATATGCATCTTTTGCACATGCTGTCAATGCTTCCTTAAATACATCCCATTCCTCAACCACTCCCCTCATCATCTGCTCTCACCTTTTGCCATTCTACAGTCAATATCTCTTGGTACTTCCTCACACAAGTCTCCTTTTCAAGCTCACTTACTGTCACCACTCTCTTCTCCCCAACATTCTCTCTTCTTTTTTGAGAATCTCTACAGATATTCACCTTCGCCTTCACAAGATAGTGATCAGACATCCCTCCAGCACATTAACATCAAAAAGTCTCTCTTTTGCATGCCTATCAATTTACACACAATCCAGTAATGCCCTTTAACCATCTCTCCTGCTCACATACGTATACTTATGTATATCTCTCTTTTCAAACCAGGTACTCCCAATCACCAGTCTTTTTTTTGGGCACACAAATCCACAAGCTCTTTACCATTTCCATTAACTTTTTCGGCAAACAAATCCACAAGCTTTTCATCATTTCCATTCACAACACTAAATACCCCATGTACATCAATTATACCCTCAACTGCCATATTACTCACCTTCACATTTAAATCATCCATCACTAAAACCTGGTCTTGTGCATCAAAGCTGCTAACACACTCACTCAGCTGCTCCCATAATGCTTGCCTCTCCTGATCTTTCTTCTCATGACCAGGTGCATATGCACCAATAATCACCCATCTCTCTCCATCTACTTTCAGTTTTATCCACATCGATCTAGAATATACTTTCTTACAATCTATCACATACTCCCACAACTGCTTTAGGATTCGTGCTACTCCTTCCTTAGCTCTTGTCCTCTCACCAACCCCTGACTTTACTCCCAAGACTTTCCCAAACCACTCTTCCCCTTTAACCTTGAGCTTTGTTTCACTAAGATCCAGAACATCAAGGTTTCTTTCCTTAAGCAAACTACCTACCTCTCCTTTCTTCTCATCTTGGTGACATCCGCACACATTCAGACACCCCAAACTGAGCCTTCAAGGAGGATGAGCACTCCCCACTTTACTCCTCCTGTTTCCCCTTTTAGAAACTGAAATACAAGGAGGGGAGGATTTCTAGCCCCCCGCTCCCACCCCCTATAGTCACCTTCTATGACGTGTTTGGATGATACTTACAAGGAAGGCGTGCAAATGACTGGGAGATGTATAAAAGAAAGTGGCAGGAGGTCAAGAGAAAGGTGCACAGGCTGAAAATGAGGGCAAATGAGAGTTGAGATGAGAGAGTATCATTAAACTTTGGGGAAAATACAAAGATGTTGTGGAAGGAGGTAAATAACATGCATAAGACAGGAGAACAAATGGAACCATTGGTGCAGGAGGAAAGTGAAAAAGTAATAACAGGTAGTGATGAAGTGAGAAGGAGATGGAGAAGTGAGTATTTTGAAGGTTTGTTGAATGTGTTTGATGACTGTGGCAGATATGTTTTGGTCAGGGCAGTGTGCGAAGTGAGAGGGTCAGGAAAATTGGTTTGGTTGAGTGAGAAGAGGTAGTGAAAGCTTTGCAGATGATGAAATCTGGCAAGGTGGCAGGTTTGGATGTTATTGCAGTAGAATTCAAGGGGGTGACTGTGTTGTTGATTGGTTGGCCAGGATATTCAAATTACGTATGGATCATGGTGAAGTGCCTGAAGATTGGCAGAATGCATGTACAGTGCCATTGTACAAAGGCAAAGAGGATAATGGTGAGTGTTCAAACTATAAAACCATAAGTTTGATGAGTATTCCTGGGAAATTATATGGGAGGGTATTGACTGAGACTGTGAAGGCATGGACAGAGCATCAGATTAGGGAAGAGTAGTGTGGTTTCAGAAGTAGTAGAGGATGTGTGGATCAGGTGTTTGCTCTGAAGAATGTATGTGAGAAATACTTAGAAAAACAGATGGATTTGTAGGTAGCATTTATGGATCTGAAGAAGGCATATGACAAGGTTGATAGATATCCTTTGTGGAAGGCTTTAAGAGTATATGGTATGGGAGGTAAGTTGCTAAAAGCAGTGAAAAGTTTTTACCAAGGATGTATGGCATGTGTACAAGTAGGAGGAGAGGAGAATTACTGGTTTTCAGTGAATGTTGGTCTGTGACAGGGGTGTGTGATGTCCACGTGGTTGTTTAATTTGTTAATGGATGGGGTGGATAGGGAGGTAAATGCAAGAATTTCAGAGAGATTGACAAGTATGCAGTCCACTGGGGATGAGAAGGACCGGGAAATGAGTCACTTGTTCTTCGCCGATGATACAGTTCTGGTGGCTGATTTCAGTGAGAAACTGCAGAAGTTGGTGACTGAGATTGGAAAAGTGTATGGGTCAAGTTAATTGGGATGTAAGTTTCAATGGAGAAAAATTGGAGGAAGTGGTGTTTTAGATATCTAGGAGTGGACTTAGCAGTGAATGGAACCATGGAAGTGGAAGTGAGTCATAAGGTGAGGGAGGGAGCTCAGGTTCTGGGAGTGATGAAGAATGTGTGGAAGGGGAGAACATTACCTCGGAAAGCAAAAATGAGTATGTTTGAAGGAATTGTTGTTCCAACAATACCACATGGATGCTAGGCATGGGCTATAGATACGGTTGTATGGAGAAGGATGGATGTGTTAGAATTGAAATGTTTCAGGACAATATGTGGTGTGAGGTGGTTTGATAGAGTAAGTAATGAAAGGGTAAGAGAGGTGTGAATGTTGAAAGAGTGTTGTTGAGAAAGCAGAAGAAGGTGTGTTGAAATGGTCTGGATATATGGATAGAATGAGTGAGGAAAGATTGACAAAAAGGATGTATGTGTCAGAGGTGGAGGGCACAAGGAGATGCAGGAGACCAAATTGAGGGGGGAAGGAGTGAAAAAGATTTTAAGCGATCAGGGACTGAACATACAGAAGGGTGAGAGGCATGCAAGGAATAGAGTGAATTGGAATGATGTGGTATACCGGAGTAGACATGCTGTCAATGGAGTGAACCATGGCATGTGAAACGTCTGGGGTTAACCATGGAAAGATTTGTGGGGCCTGGATGTGGATTGGGAGCTGCGGTTTTGGTGCATTACACATGACAGCTAGTGACTGAGTATAAATGAATGTGGCCTTTTTCTTTTGTGTTTTCCTGGTGCTAACTCACTGAAGCAAGGACAAATGATGCTGTTTCCTGTGGGGTGGGGTAGCACTAGGAATGGATGAAGGCAAGCAAGCATGAACATGTACTTGTGTATATATGTGAATGTCTGTGCATGTGTATGTATGTATATATGTTGATATGTATATGTGTGTATATGTGCATGTATGGGTGTATATGTATATATATGGGTATAAGGGTGGATGGGCCATTCTTCATCTGTGTCCTGGCACTACCTCACTGATGTGGGTAACAGCAATCACGTATATAAAAATAATATCTACCATACAGAATATCATATACTACAATATAAATTTCATACCTTCAGTGAACACTTGTACATTTCTGGGTGGATACAACAGGGCCCATCCCTGAAAATTATAGCAGCTTAACAGAACAATCTTCTAGCAAAATGTAGGCTGCTTTCATTGCCTTCCCCCTTTGTCTATCCAAGCCTTTGTGGATAATTTGCGACTCCTCCCATTTAAGGAGACGTCCTGCTTCTTCTACATGTTACACTAATGCATGGAAATGTGGAAGGAGTCAAAAATTACCTGCAAAGGCTGCAACAGACTGAGGAGGAAGGTGGTGAAATCAGCCAATATTTAACGATAGGATAACATCAACACATCAGCTGGCTTACAGGTGGGCTACAGCAGCCACCAGACTGGTGAGCTGAGTTTGGTCAAACACAGGCAGGAATGTAAGAGGAACCAAGCAATCAAGGAGTATCATACCACAATGACCAGGAACCAGTTTTATCAGCATTGTGTGAGAGATTACTGTGACATATTCTCCTGAAGAGAACTGTCAAAATGTTTTGAGGGAATCAAATACCGATCAATAGCTCATCTCATTGCTACCTTACTACCTGGTCTTAATGTCTTTAGTCTCCCTCTATCTAAGATACCTGTTAACTAATTGTACTTATCCTTTATGAAGCTTATCTTTAATTTCCTCAAAAATACAATCAACAGCTGCAAAGATCTCTAGAGCAGGATTTACGTTGAGATCTAACTGCAACCAAGACATTACCTACTACTTTATCTCCCCTATCACAATTAAATAGTATCCCCAGGAATTCAATATTCAGTGAGGTAATTTCTACTTGTAATATCTAACTAACATTCAGAAACAATGATATCAAAATTTTCTTCCAGTGCATTTGTCTCTTAGAGAATTCATTTTGTAAATTAAGTACATTATCACTAACAGAGAATAATGACTGAGGCATGTTGCAATAATTACTTACACAGGGTCACAACTTGGGATAGGTCCAAGCTCCCAAGTTGGAAAGTTGGTCAACCAGGCTGTTGGAAGCTACAGATTGCTGGCCCAAAGAGCAACCACAGTTTAGCTGGTGTCATACAACTTTTTAACACTTATCCAGAGCCTTCCTAAATTTCTCATCTGTACACCCCTCAGTGTTTCAGACGTCTGCAGGCAAAGAAGTGAATAATCTTAGGCCCCGGATGTTCAAGATATTTTTTGTTTTTGTCTTTATTGCACCTTCTGATTCTAAGATAATATTTTGCAGTCTTCCATGCCTGTTGTGCCAATCTGGGATTGTTTCCAAGTGCAGGTTTGGGACATTGCCTTCTAGGATTTTCCAAGTGCTTTAAATGATGATATACCTCCATATAAGGTTATGAGGTACAATAGGGTTGAGGGTCAAGTCAATTGGGAGGTAAGTTTGAATGGAGAAAAACTGGAGGAAGTAAAGTGTTTTAGATATCTGGGAGTAGATCTGGCAGCGGATGGAACCATGGAACCATGGAAGCGAAAGTGGATCATAGGGTGGGGGAGGGGGCGAAAATTCTGGGAGCCTTGAAGAATGTGTGGAAGTCGAGAACATTATCTCGGAAAGCAAAAATGGGTATGTTTGAAGGAATAGTGGTTCCAACAATGTTGTATGGTTGCGAGGCGTGGGCTATGGATAGAGTTGTGCGCAGGAGGATGGATGTGCTGGAAATGAGATGTTTGAGGACAATATGTGGTGTGAGGTGGTTTGGTCGAGTAAGTAACGTAAGGGTAAGAGAGATGTGTGGAAATAAAAAGAGCGTGGTTGAGAGAGCAGAAGAGGGTGTTTTGAAATGGTTTGGGCACATGGAGAGAATGAGTGAGGAAAGATTGACCAAGAGGATATATGTGTCGGAAGTGGAGGGAACGAGGAGAAGTGGGAGACCAAATTGGAGGTGGAAAGATGGAGTGAAAAAGATTTTGTGTGATCGGGGCCTGAACATGCAGGAGGGTGAAAGGAGGGCAAGGAATAGAGTGAATTGGATCGATGTGGTATACCGGGGTTGACGTGCTGTCAGTGGATTGAATCAGGGCATGTGAAGCATCTGGGGTAAACCATGGAAAGCTGTGTAGGTATGTATATTTGCGTGTGTGGACTTATGTATATACATGTGTATGGGGGTGGGTTGGGCCATTTCTTTCGTCTGTTTCCTTGCGCTACCTCGCAAACGCGGGAGACAGTGACAAAGCAAAAAAAAAAAAAAAAAATACCTCCATATGTGTGGAAACCAAGGGGGAACTAATAAATGTTTTTATGCAATTTTCACCACAGATATCAATGGATATCAGGCGATTTTTTATCATTAGCAACACCTCATGATCAAAAGTTAATGTGCTTCTCTGATACATGTTGCAATAGTACTCTATCTTGTGGTTTTTACATACAATTTATCCATCATCCTACTCATTTCAGTTCCATGTTCTTCATCCTTCTCTATTTCTCCCTCTCTTACAACAACAACATAACTAACAATCCAGGATGTATTGTGCTCCCCAGACAAAGAGATATCCATTAGCAACGGCACACATGAAATATGTTGACTCACCTTACTAATATAATGACTGTATTTGGGGGACACTCCACTTGCATCAACTGCAATTATGGTGCCTTGGGTGTCCAGCTTGGTGGTAAATTGTTCTACTGGGGTGCCTTGTATACGTTCATTGGGTGGAATTCTCCGAACCAAACAAACTAGGCACTGCTGTCCTTCCCCTTCAAACGAATCACTACTACTTTTGTCCACAAAATACGACTGCAGAAGCACAGCAGAAATCTAGAAATATATCAACATGATCAATACCATAGTTATACATTTTAAGGAGTTAGAGATGCTTTTATATGAATGGTAGCATCATACGCTTTGATAATTTCATGGGCAAGTCTAACTATAAAATATCATAGAGTTTATCTACACAGAAATTTGATGAAATTGATTAGCTTAACTGTTAGGCATTTTGAGTTAAGGCAATACCTTGAAAGATTAGTAGTTTGTGAATAGAGGTCAATACTGATATACATAAAAGCTTTGTGTAACTCTACCATGAAAACACAAAATTTGATTGATTAAAAAAAAAGGCAAGATGTTTACCTTGTAATTCATATAAGTAACAAATTCATAAAGAAAAAATAAAATTCAGTGCAAAATTTCACCTACTAACATTTCACTGAAATATCTGTGACATGGCTCAAATATTTTGGAGGTTGACAAGTGTGCGTGAGATAAAATCAACCAGAGGAATGTGGCATATCAAAGGCAATGTACTGCGAATGGGATGAGCCATGGCATATCAAGTGGCAAGTCAGTCAGAGAATGTGGCATTTAATATTAAAGGCAATGTACTACGAATAGGATGAGCCATGGCATATCAAGTAGCAAGTCAGATATCATTCTTCAATGCTCTCAGAACCTTTTTCACTCCATCTTTCAACCTCCAATTTGGTCTCCCACTTCTCCTCGTTCCCTCCACCTCTGACACATATATCCTCTTGGTCAATCTTTCCTCACTCATTCTCTCCGTGTGTCCAAACCATTTCAAAACACCCTCTTCTGCTCTCTTAACCACACTCTTTTTATTTACACACATCTCTCTTACCCTTACATTACTTACTCGATCAAACCACCTCACACCACATATTGTCCTCAAACATCTCATTTCCAACACATCCACCCTCCTCCGCACAACTCTATCTATAGCCCACGCCTTGCAACCATACAACATTGTTGGAATCACTATTCCTTCAAACATACCCATTTTTGCTTTACAAGATAATGTTCTCGACTTCCACACATTCTTCAAGGCTCCCAGAGTTTTTGCCCCCTCCCTCACCCTATGATTCACTTCCGCTTCCATGGTTCCATCCGGTACCAAATCCACTCCCAGATATCTAAAACACTTTACTTCCTCTAGTTTTTCTCCATTCAAACTCACCTCCTAATTGACTTGACCCTCAACCCTACTGTACCTAATAACCTTGCTCATATTCACATTTACTCTAAACTTTCTTCTTTCACACTTTTCCAAACTCAGTCACCAGCTTCTGCAGTTTCTCACATGAATCAGCCACCAGCGCTGTATCATCAGCGAACAACAACTGACTCACTTCCAAAGCTCTCTCATTCACAACAGACTGCATACTCGCCCCTCTTTCCAAAACTGTTGCATTCACCTCCCCAACAACCCCATCCATATACAAATCAAACAACCATGGAGATATCACACATCCCTGCCGCAAACCTACATTCACTGAGAACCAATCACTTTCCTCTCTTCCTACACGCACACATGCCTTACATCCTTGATAAAAACTTTTCACTGCTTCTAACAACTTGCCTCCCACACCATATATTCTTAATACCTTCCACAGAGCATCTCTATCAACTCTATCATATGCCTTCTCCAGATCCATAAATGCTACACACAAATCCATTTGCTTTCCTAAGTATTTCTCACATACATTCTTCAAAGCAAACACCTGATCCACACATCCTCTACCACTTCTGAAACCACACTGCTCCTCCCCAATCTGATGCTCTGCACATGCCTTCACCCTCTTCCAGATGGCCATGTGGCCAGTTAACCGCAACACTTGAACCTTTCATCCAAGGCACCAGGTCAAGTTGGGAGGTCAGCCTATAGCCTCCTGTGCAGCATCGTCGCTGTCAGGACAAGAGGGGGGTGAGCTTTAGGCAAGACGTGGAATGGATTTAGGATCCTTCATCCAACCAGCAGTTTCATGGATAATCCCTTCTCCAATCACCGCCGGACCTGTGGCCCTCCAGCCAAGTAAGAGTGGCACTTAGGAGCCACCCTCCTCCAATCACAACTGGACCTTAGCCACTCAAGGGTAGCATTATAAGGTAACAGGGCAGACGTAAGTCATTCCTACTTGTAATAAAAACCTTTGACATCCACTGAGCCTTGATTCCATCTCTACCCCAGCGAGGTAAGTGGTTTTTCCCTCTGTCCCAAAGCCCGTAACACGAGTGAAGTGCGCAATATAGATAAATTGTCTTAAAGGAAAGAGATCTGGTTTGAAATCTTACCTGGAATGTTAAACTCATGTTCAGTGTTAGCTAAATGATTTGTGCCTGATTCATGTGTTTGTCATTTTGAACTCTTTAGTTTTCATTACAAGCAGTTTTAATGCTGGTGTTTGATTTAATCCCATGACTTTAAGATAGTGTTCTCCTGTGTTGTGTAACGTAACAAATTTAACGTCCTTGCAAAGACAAGGATCAGTTTAGAATTCGTAACATATAAAATTGGCGACCTCGCCAGGATAGAATTTGTAACACTATATATATATATATATATATATATATATATATATATATATATATATATATATATATATATACATTTTTTTTTCATACTATTTGCCATTTCCCGCGATAGCGAGGTAGCGTTAAGAACAGAGGACTGGGCCTTTGAGGGAATATCCTCACCTGGCCCTCTTCTCTGTTCCTTCTTTTGGAAAATAAAAATAAAAAAAAAAAAAAAACGAGAGGGGAGGATTTCCAGCCCCCCGCTCCCTTCCCTTTTAGTCGCCTTCTACGACACGCAGGGAATACGTGGGAAGTATTCTTTCTCCCCATCCCCAGGGAATATATATATATTTTTTTTTTTTTTTTTTTTATACTTTGTCGCTGTCTCCCGCGTTTGCGAGGTAGCGCAAGGAAACAGACGAAAGAAATGGCCCCCCCCCCCCATACACATGTACATACACACGTCCACACACGCAAATATACATACCTACACAGCCTTCCATGGTTTACCCCAGACGCTTCACATGCCTTGCTTCAATCCACTGACAGCACGTCAACCCCTGTATACCACATGACTCCAATTCACTCTATTTCTTGCCCTCCTTTCACCCTCCTGCATGTTCAGGCCCCGATCACACAAAATCCTTTTCACTCCATCTTTCCACCTCCAATTTGGTCTCCCTCTTCTCCTCGTTCCCTCCACCTCCGACACATATATCCTCTTGGTCAATCTCTCCTCACTCATTCTCTCCATGTGCCCAAACCATTTCAAAACACCCTCTTCTGCTCTCTCAACCACGCTCTTTTTATTTCCACACATCTCTCTTACCCTTACGTTACTTACTCGATCAAACCACCTCACACCACACATTGTCCTCAAACATCTCATTTCCAGCACATCCATCCTCCTGCGCACATCTCTATCCATAGCCCACGCCTCGCAACCATACAACATTGTTGGAACCACTATTCCCTCAAACATACCCATTTTTGCTTTCCGAGATAATGTTCTCGACTTCCACACATTTTTCAAGGCTCCCAGGATTTTCGCCCCCTCCCCCACCCTATGATCCACTTCCGCTTCCATGGTTCCATCCGCTGACAGATCCACTCCCAGATATCTAAAACACTTCACTTCCTCCAGTTTTTCTCCATTCAAACTCACCTCCCAATTGACTTGACCCTCACCCCTACTGTACCTAATAACCTTGCTCTTATTCACATTTACTCTCAACTTTCTTCTTCCACAAACTTTACCAAACTCAGTCACCAGCTTCTGCAGTTTCTCACATGAATCAGCCACCAGCGCTGTATCATCAGCGAACAACAACTGACTCACTTCCCAAGCTCTCTCATCCCCAACAGACTTCATACTTGCCCCTCTTTCCAGGACTCTTGCATTTACCTCCCTTACAACCCCATCCATAAACAAATTAAACAACCATGGAGACATCACACACCCCTGCCGCAAACCTACATTCACTGAGAACCAATCACTTTCCTCTCTTCCTACACGTACACATGCCTTACATCCTCGATAAAAACTTTTCACTGCTTCTAACAACTTGCCTCCCACACCATATATTCTTAATACCTTCCACAGAGCATCTCTATCAACTCTATCATATGCCTTCTCCAGATCCATAAATGCTACATACAAATCCATTTGCTTTTCTAAGTATTTCTCACATACATTCTTCAAAGCAAACACCTGGTCCACACATCCTCTACCACTTCTGAAACCGCACTGCTCTTCCCCAATCTGATGCTCTGTACATGCCTTCACCCTCTCAATCAATACCCTCCCATATAATTTACCAGGAATACTCAACAAACTTATACCTCTGTAATTTGAGCACTCACTCTTATCCCCTTTGCCTTTGTACAATGGCACTACGCACGCATTCCGCCAATCCTCAGGCACCTCACCATGAGTCATACATACATTAAATAACCTTACCAACCAGTCAACAATACAGTCACCCCCTTTCTTAATAAATTCCACTGCAATACCATCCAAACCTGCTGCCTTGCCGGCTTTCATCTTCCGCAAAGCTTTTACTACCTCTTCTCTGTTTACCAAATCATTTTCCCTAACCCTCTCACTTTGCACACCACCTCGACCAAAACACCCTATATCTGCCACTCTGTCATCAGACACAGTGGCAGATATATATATATATATATATATATATATATATATATATATATATATATATTTTTATATTTTTTTTTATCATACTTTGTCGCTGTCTCCCGCGTTTGCGAGGTAGCGCAAGGAAACAGACGAAAGAAATGGCCCAACTCCCCCAATACACATGTATATACATACGTCCACACACGTAAATATACACACCTACACAGCTTTCCATGGTTTACCCCAGACACTTCACATGCCTTGATTCAATCCACTGACAGCACGTCAACCCCGGTATACCACATCGCTCCAATTCACTCTATTCCTTGCCCTCCTTTCACCCTCCTGCATGTTCAGGCCCCGATCACATATATATATATATATATATATATATATATATATATATATATATATATATATATATATATATATATATATATATATATACATATATTTATCATATCTATCATACTTTGTCGCTGTCTCCCACGTTAACGAGGTAGCGCAAGGAAACAGACGAAAGAATGGCTCAACCCACTCACATACACATGTATATACATACACATCCACACACGCACACATACATATCTATACATCTCAACACATAAACATGTACATAATTCATACTGTCTGCCCTTATCCATTCCTGTCGCCACCCCGCCACACATGAAATGACAACCCCCTCCCCCCACAAGTGCGCAAGGTAGCGCTAGGAAAAGACAACAAAGGCCACATTCATTCACACTCAGTCTCTAGCTGTCATGTATAATGCATCGAAATCACAGCTTCCTTTCCACATCCAGGCCCCACAAAACTTTCCATGATTTACCCCAGATGCTTCCCATGCCCTGGTTCAATCCATTGACAGCACGTCCACCCCGGTATACCACAATGATCCAATTCACTCTATTCCTTGCACGCCTTTCACCCTCCTGCATGTTCAGGCCCCGATCACTCAAAATCTTTTTCACTCCATCTTTCCACCTCCAATTTGGTCTCCCACTTCTCCTCGTTCCCTCCACCTCTGACACATATATCCTCTTGGTCAATCTTTCCTCACTCATTCTCTCCACGTGACCAAACCAATTCAAAACACCCTCCTCTGCTCTCTCAACCACACTCTTTTTATTTACACACATCTCTCTTACCCTTACATTACTTACTCGATCAAACCACCTCACACCACACATTGTCCTCAAACATCTCATTTCCAGCACATTCACTCTCCTACGCACAACTCTATCCATAGCCCACGCCTCGCAACCATACAACATTGTTGGAACCACTATTCCTTCAAACATACCCATTTTTGCTTTCCAAGACAATGTTCTCGACTTCCAAACATTCTTCAAGGCTCCCAGAATTTTTGCCCCCTCCCCTACCCTATGATTCACTTCCGCTTCCATGGTTCCATCCGCTGCCAGATCCACTCCCAGATATCTAAAACACTTTACTTCCTCTTATTCACTCTACTTCTTATTCACATTTACTCTCAGATTTCTTCTTTCACACACTTTACCAAACTCAGTCACCAGCTTCTGCAGTTTCTCACATGAATCAGCCACCAGCGCTGTATCATCAGCGAACAACAACTGACTCACTTCCAAAACTCTCTCATCCAAAACAGACTGCATACTTGTCCCTCTTTCCAAAACTCTTGCATTCACCTCCCTAGCAACCCCATCCACAAACAAATTAAACAACCATGGAGACATCATGCATCCTTGCTGCAAACCAACATTCACTGAGAACCAATCACTTTCCTCTCTTCCTACACGTACACATGCCTTACATCCTCGATAAAAACTTTTTACTGCTTCTAACAACTTGCCTCTCACACCATATATTCTTAATACCTTCCACAGAGCATCTCTATCAACTCTATCATATGCCCTCTCCAGATCCATAAATGCTACATACAAATCCATTTGCTTTTCTAAGTATTTCTCACATACATTCTTCAAAGCAAACACCTGATCCACACATCCTCTACCACTTCTGAAACCACACTGCTCTTCCCCAATCTGATGCTCTGTACATGCCTTCACCCTCTCAATCAATACCCTCCCATATAATTTACCAGAAATACTCAACAAACTTATACCTCTGTAATTTGAGCACTCACTCTTATCCCCTTTGCCTTTGTACAATGGCACTACTCAAGCATTCCGCCAATCCTCAGGCACCTCACCATGAGCCATACATACATTAAATAACCTTACCAACCAGTCAACAATACAGTCACCCACTTTTTTAATAAATTCCACCGTAATACCATGACTTTGGCCCCTGAGGTACAGCCCTCAGGATGTTTCATGGTACACAGTATAATGACTGGTAATACACAAACTACCATCTCAAATCCCTCTGCTGGCTCAAAAGTTGTGGAGCAGAAATGAAAATTACCATGACAGCTGTAAATCTTGACTTTGAAGGAGGTAGGTTATAGCACATCATTTGATGGTTGGTAATGCTTGTGATATCTTTATTCCTCCACTGGTTCCATAACTATGGTGTGGACATGAAAACACCAAAACCTTTGCTGTAAGTACTATGACTGTACCAATGACCTTGATCTTGAAGATATGGCCCTGAGGTGGATGGGTCATAACAATCTCTGATGTCTGGTAATACAGGTTGTACTTCTCTAATCCGGAGCTCTGTGATCTGGTAACTCCCATGGTCCAGCACGTTTTGAATCTACCAACAGGACAGCGCTGCTAGCAGCAATAAGATGTCAAAATCTGTTTACACTGCAGCCGAGCAAATTAATAGTCCTGCTAATTTCTTATATTCAGTGTTTTGCTGAAAATGAAGGCCAGAAAAGTTTAAAGTTTTGGGAAACTTTGAAAGGTGCCAGGAGTACAGAATTAGACAGTGCACTTATAAAGGGGTTTAAGCTCCCCCGTAATGAAGGTGCAAGCATTTCTGGGGAGATGCTTATCGAGCAGGTCAAAGTTTTTCATAGAAAACTAAAGCAAGACTATGACTGTGAATAATTACACAAGTTTAAGTGGAGAAATGGAATTTCAGTGCACAGTGTGAGCACTGAAAAGCATAGTGCTGACACAGAAGCTTGTAGTGTAGGGTTGTATTAAAAGAATCGATAAAAACTGCAATTCTCTATTAAACAACCAACAGCAATATGTAAAGGGCGAGAGAAAGTGCACAAGCCAGCTGTGTCACTGGGACAGATATCACAATGTGGGCTGGCTGCCTTGACAGTAATAAAACAACATTAACAACAGTCGACCAAAGCCAACTACCAACCTATGGTCGTTTGTTACATTAACTACTCATCACAAAGCTGCGACAAAGTTTGTGGATGAATTTGCACAATTAGTGGCAGCAGAAAACTTAGCCCCAGAACAAGTGTATAATGCTGGCGAATCTGGCATTGTATGTCACGAAAAACCCTTGCCCAAGATATCTCAGTCTCCATCTGTGGGTACTTCTGATGTAACAATAAAAACCTTGTTTGGAAACATAAATGGTTTTATCATTTCCTGTTTCAAGCTTTGTTCTACCTTTGATAACTCAGCAATACCTATGTGGAATGAGCTGGCAAGTACAGGGGTCGGGCATATATCTACATAGGGGGTTCCCTTAGGGATCAATTTCTGTTTTCTGGTATTTTCTGTGGTCCAGCAATGGCCAAGTCCCAAGGTTGCTGGATTGAAGAGGCTCAACCTGTATCTGTACAAAGTAACATTACTATCTCTCCAATGGTTTTAAAAGTAAGGAATGGAAACAAAATACCATGATTCCTATTGTGAATGCTATGACTTCAGCTATGACCCTGATCTTGAAAGTATGGCCCTGAGTATGTATTATGACATCAAATGCTTGGGTAAGATTTGTAAAAAAAGAAATCATCCCAATTCCACCAATGCTTCATAACTTATGGGGCAGAATACATGTAAAAATGATCACCTCAATTCTTCCACTGCTTTAAAAGTTATGAACAGAAAAAAAAACATGACCCTGGCTGTGAATGACCTTGAAGGTAATGACACATCAAGTGGCAAGTCACTGTCAAGTAAACTATTGACTCAATCCCCATACTGGTTCACCAGACAAGGAGCAGAAAATAGTATAGTGGACATATATATAGACAGACAGATAGTGTAAGACACAGAGTCACACCACAGGTGATTACCACAGGGAACCCACTCCTCAAGAAGGGCTCTAAAAAATGAACAACTTCACAAGAATATCCATTTTGTCAAACACTCTTCAGGCCTGAATTTCTAATGGTTCATATATCTGACCAGACTTCTGAAGACCTGCACAAACTCTGAACATGTAAGGAAATCAAAACAAAAGGCAAGAATGGGAAGAAACACGTTAAAATAAAGGAAAACAATAAAGATGGGAAATGGTGGAGTTAAAATGTCTAAAGGAAAGTGAAAAGTTAAAGAATATAGAACTGCTTATCAAAAGTGCTGTAATGTTAATATGGCTGAACAAAAAAAAAGAACTGTGGTAAATTAAGGTACATCTGATTGGATTACAGCATTACAAGCAAGCTCCTGATCACTACTAATGATAGCCATACCTGCATATTCTCATACTGGGACATCCGCTGTTGCTTTTCTTCCATAGTCTCCTCCTGGTCATCTGGAGGTTTGACCAGGAGGCGACAGTTAAAACTGCGACTCTGTGAAGACTCACACGCTGCTTCACTTGGCCAACCTAAAAGAGATGAAAGTTATCAAACTGTGATAAAAATGTATTTTTGGAAAAGGGCTTATCTTTCTATACTCTACTAACCTAGTTAGCATAATGCCATAGAGTTTTCTTTAAAATGCTCTTGTTTGCATCTTGGAGCTCTAGTTTTATTAGCAAAAAATGAAAATCCATTAAAGAAGCGAGCCACTAGTCCAAACATTCACATGTGAAAAACATCTCTCTTTACTCAGTCTCACTAAGCAATTCAGTGTGCTGTACCTAACAGACTGCATACTCTCCCCTCTCTCCAAAACTCTTACATCTGCCTCCCTCATCATCCCATCTGTAAACAATTTAAACAACCATGGTGAAATCACACACCCTTGCTACAGACTGACCTTCACTAGAAACCAATCACTCTCCTCTCTTCCTACTCATACACACACTTTATACCTTGACAAAAACTTTTCACTCATTCTAGCAGCTTACCTCCTACACTATATATTCTTAAGAAGACCTTCCACAAAGCATCTCTATCAACCCCATCATAAGTCTTCTCCAGTTCCATAAATGCCACATACAAATCCATCTGTTTATCTAAGTATTTCTCTCTCACATTTTTCAAAGCAATCACCTGATAAACACATCCTTTACCACTTCTGAAACCACACTGCTCCTCCCCAATCTGATGCTCATTTCATGCCTTCACCCTCCCATATAATTTTCCAAGTATACTTAACAAACTTATGCCTCTGTAGTTTGAACACTAACCTTTATCCACTTTGCCCTTATACAATGGCACTACATACACATGCATTCCTCCAATCCTTAAGCACTTACTATGATCCATACATTTATTGAATATCCTTACCAACCAATGAACACCACAGTCACCACTTTCTTAATAAATTCAACTGCAATACCATCCAACCCCACTACCTTGCCGGATTTCATCTTCCGCAAGGCTTTTAGCACCTCTTCTCTTTCCACCAAACACTCTCTCTTCACATACCACCCCAACCTCATATACCACCCCAACCTAAACACTCTACATCCGCCACTTCATTATCAAACACGTTTAACAGTCCTTAAAAATACTCGCTCTTGAAAGTATGGCCCTGAGTATGTATTATGACATCAAATGCTTGGGTAAGATTTGTAAAAAAAAAACCATCCCAATTCCACCAACTATCTGTTATCACTTCCCTTTGTTGCTCCCCCAACCGATGTCCCTATTTGTTCCCTTGTCTTTCGCACATTATTTACCTCCTTCCAAAACATCTTTTTATCCTCCCGAAAGTTTAATGATACTCTCTTACCCCAACTCTCATTTGCCCTTATTTTCAACATCTGCACCTTCCTCTTGACCCCCTGCCACTTTCCCTTATACATCTCCCAATCATTTGCACTCCTTCCTTGTAAGTACCACCCAAATGCCTCTCTTTTCTCTTTCTCTAGCATGTTTACTTCATCCCAACACCCACTATAAAAGAAAGTACTTAAACAAAAAAGTGGAGGATTTATGAAGAATGATTCGAGATTTCTTAACTGATAGAAAGTTGAAAGTGGTAGCAAGCATAACCTTGTCTGTGGATGAAGATGTTCAGTCTGGGGTACTACAGGGAATGAATGGTATTAGTCTCCATACTGTTTATTTGATACAAGACTTTGACAGTGAAGCAAAGGAAACCTAAGTATGGAGCTTTGCTGACAACACCAGAGTAAGCAAAATGATTGGATCAGAAACTGATCAAAAAGTGATGCAAAAAGATAGACACAAAGAGCAGAAATGAACTCAATGGAATTTAATGAAGATAAATTTGAGCAAATAAATAATGGAAGGAAGAGTAACATAAAAAACAACAGAAAAAGTGACAAAGTGGAACAAATGTAAAAGATTTGGATGTCATCATCAATGAGGAAATAGCTATTGAGAAGAAAACACTATCAAGTGATGAGTGGTATGATACTGAGAACTCACTACAAGAGACAGAAACCTAATGATTGGAATGTTAGTTTATGCATAAGAAGCAAAAGTGAATACTGCTAAGCTGTACAGTAATCAATGAAACAGAGAAATACACAAATCAAGAGAATTCAGATGCACTTCAACAGAAAAATCAATGGGATGGAACACTTGAACAACAGGTTGAATATCCCCTATCCAAAATGTCTAGGAATAGCAGTGTTTTGGATTTTGGAACATTTGCATATGCATCATGGGAATGTGGAAAACAGGAGGGTATGGAAACAAAATGAGTTGGAGCTCAGACATCCCTAAACGTTTCGAATATTTAACGATCTTCCTCAGGAGATACTGATTCTAGCATTAAGCGAGATGGTAACAAGGTCGGATGCCTTGGTGTGTCGCTCTCTAATTGGATCGCTTGTTCTGCTACCTCCACCAGTTTACAGTTATCTCTGCTGCCTGATGTAACCAGCAGATGAATCCAGACTTTGTGTTAATGTTGTTAAACCCTTCCTCTAGGTAAGCTCTAACACTAACATTAAACGGTTTGTCATTTGCCTTTAGTTGCCTTGGCAGTGAACATTTAGTGATAGTGTGAGAGCTTACCTAGAGGAAGGGATTAAGAACAACGTTAACACAAGGTCTGGGTTCGTCTGCTGGTTACATCAGGCTGTGGAGGTTGCTGTGAACAGGTGGAGGCAGCAGGGCAAGTGATCCAATCAGAGAGTGACACACCAAGGCATCCGACTGGGTTACCATCACTTGCTGGGGAATACAGTCTTGCCAAATGCTGGAAACAGTATCTCCTGAGGAAGACCGTTAAACAGTTGAAACGCTGGGGTATGTCTGAGCTCTAACCCATTTTGTTTCCATATCATCCTGTTTTCCACATTTGTCATGATCGATGGATGGGACCCTAGTCTAAACACAAAATCCATTTATGTTTCATATACAATTTATAAACATAGCCTCAATGTAATGTATACAATATCTTTAATAATTTTGCATATGAAACAAAATTTGTGTAACAGTGAACCATCAGAAAGCTAAGGTGTCACAACATCAGCCACCCACGTAGACAAAATGTGGTTGTTTAGCATCACCTTCATTCCTGACTCTGAATTTATGTGCTACTGATAAGCAATCATTTTCTTACACTTATTCACACAGAAGAGAGAATAAGCACAGTGAGCAATGCCAGTAGGTCTGGCAGTGATGATGGTCTGTAATAAACTGGTGCCAACTGAGTGTCAGGGCCCAGCATGGACAAGTGAGGTCAGGTGTGGAATTTTCCACTCACTGTCTTGTCACTGCTCAAAAAGTTTCGGATTTTGGAGCATTTTGGATTTCAGATTTCTGGATTAGGGATGCTCAACCTGTACCATGAGAAGCTTAAATAAATTGAAACTGTATAACTTAGAAAGATGAGAAAGTTATACGATTATCTAAGCATAGTAACAAACTGAAGATATAAAAAAAAATATTAGACCCAAAAGCCTCTCAAGAAGAAAGATACAGAGTTATAAGAGCCCCAATGAAGACCATGGAACATATCAAAATCCATCATGACAAAAATCTATATAAGAACCTAACTAGTAAGCTACAACAATTATTTAATATACCAACAGGAAAAATGAGAAATATGCAAGTAATAACAACAGTAACAATTAAAAGCACACCTGATTAGTGAACCAAGGTTACATAATCTTATGAATCAACCAGAAATGCAGTGAGCACTTCATCTAATCTTTACCAGGATGGCTAAATCTTATAAGTACTCATAGTTAGGTAGCAAGTCATTCATCTTTCCTTCTTGCACTCCATCCTTTATCCACCTTGTTTGTTTATATCATCAAACTTTAACCCAAAGGAAATGATGATACAAGATACAGGTACAACACCAATTTTCTGGCACTCTTGGTTCCAAAGCCTTGCCAGATTAACCATTTTGTCGGACCAACCGTGGTCACGTAATAATAATTCATCAACACACCTCTAACCCACTGATTATACATCTCCCATGTGTCTAAAGTATACCATGAACTGCTGGAAATTTAAATCAAACAAATATTAAATGCTTGAGCACTCTAAGATGGTAAGTCTGTCCTTAGACTGTTTGAATCCTGTGGGGTCTTCTTCGTCTTCTGTTGTTGGTGTTTTCCTAGGTGTGCATCACCAGAATATTGCAGTTTTGTCCGCATCATACACCTGCTCAGGACTGAGGTGCTCGTCAGCTACGAGTTTCGCAAATTCGTCCACATGCTTTGCAGGTCCTTCATGGTTTGCAGACTGCTTTTCTCCACACACTTTATTCATGGAAATTCCATGACACTTCTTGAATCTCTGAAGCCATTTTTCACTATAGTCACGCTCATGTTGTAATTTACGTTCTTTATTGAACAAACTTAGCCTGTTCCATCATCATGCTTCCTGACAAGTTCAATCCATAACTCTGACGCTGTTGACACCATTCTATCATCACTCGATCGTGCTCAGTACTCTTACCATCTTTCATAGTTTTTCTAATCGTCATATACTTCTTGAAATCGCTGTCTGCATAGAATTTCAATATTTTCTCCCTTTGCTTCTTTATTTTGATGCACCAGTACTGTAGATGTCGCACAGCTTATGCACCGAAACACCATGGTCCATTTTTTCAACAGTTCTACTTTATCTTGGATCGATATAGACTATGTTTACATTTGACACCATGACTAACTCTCTCATATGTCTTACATGCCATAGCTAGGATTAGATTTAAGCAAAATAAGCTAAGAATCTCACAGAATTGCAGTATCACCACCAACAAGTGCAGTGTAAAGAATGTAAATAAGTTCGCCCTACGCACAACACCATCTGTGTCTGCCCAGTAAACTAGTCTGGCGGCCGCAATAATTTCAAGTTCCCTAATGTAATTTTGTCCGGACTAAAGGAGAAGCCGAACCATCAGTTGCTGGAAATTCAGTGGTACACCTGTAGTAAAGGAATGCAATATCACTTCGGAATGATTTCTAAAAGAAAAAGCATATTTGACTGCCAACAAGGATCAGTTATCTGAGAGATGTAAAGAAAGAGCCACCAGAGTTCATCATAAAAACTTTACAAAGGAACTTTCTTAAAAAGATGGAAACTATTTTTATAGTATCATGGTTGTGTTTCAATGAAATAAGCTAAGTGATGATATTGAGAACGCATACAGTATCAACAAGATTAAAAATGAGTAAGGCTTATTGAGTCATATGCTGAAAGAGGACTGGTGATTAGGAATAACTGGTTTAAAAAGAGGGACATACACAGGCATACACTGGTGAGAGGGAAGGATAATATAGTTTTTATTGATTTATACACTAATTGATAGATGCACAAAATAGAGACTCTTGGGTGTGAATGTGCTGACTGGGGCAGCTGGTGGGATGTCTGACTGGGGAGGTAAGGGTATTCATTTCAAGAGGTTTTCAGAAAAGATGAAACGATGTGAATGAGATGAGGGTGGTGAGAGGAAGTGAGCATGGAAAAGAGACATGTGTCAAAACATACCAGGAGAGACAGTGCAGAACAGCAAAACATGAGAGTAAGCAAAGCTAGAGAAACAGGTGAGGAATGGGAGGCAATTTGGGAAGCAGAGCTGGAATGAGTGATGGAAGAGTGTGACATGCAGAAGGTGGGAGAGGGGCAATTGAGGAAGGTTACTGAGCTGTAGGATGACAAAGTACAGTTGCTAGTGAAATGGGGAAAAAGAGGTGTATGGGCATTACTTACAGGGAATGAGTGTAAATGATTGGGAGAAGTACAAAAGAAAGTAGCTGGAGGTAAAGAGGATAGTGCAGGTGCCGAAAAAGAGAGCAAATTAGGAGTGGGGTTAGCAAATATCAGCAAACTTTTAGGAAAATAATATATTTAGGAAGGAAGTTAACAATGTAAGAAAAATGAGAGAGCAAATGGAAACATCAATGAATGGGGCACACAGGGAAGTGGTAATAAGCAGTGGTGAAGTGGAGAATGGATGGAGCATTTTCAAGGAGTGTTAAATACGTTTGATAATGGGTGGCAGGTGTAGAGTGTCTGGATCAAGGAGGTCATGACAAGTGGTTTGGTGAAGAGAAGAGGTGGTGAAAGCCTTGCTCAAGATGAAATGTGGCAAGGCAAATGATACTGCAAATGTCTGGAGAAAGGGGGGTGACTATGTTGATGACTGACTACTTAGGTTTTTTAATGTATGTATGGATCACAGAGAGTTGCCTAAAGACTGGCAGAATGTGCGTATAGTGACACTGAATACAAGCAAGAGGAAAAGGGGTGAGAGTTTAAATTACAGAAGTAAAAGTTTGTTAAATGTACACCTGGCAAATTGCAAGGAAGAGTGGTGTTTGAGATAGTAGTGACATGCCCAGGGAAGGAGATTGGGGAGGAATACTATCGACTTTAGGAGTGGTGGAAAATGTATGGATCAGGTCTTTGCTCTGAAGAATGGGCATGAGAAATACTTAAGAAAACCACAGCTTTACATGAGGCATTTATGGATCTAAAGAAAGAATATGAAGAAGTTGATGTAGATGCTTTGAGGAAGGTCTTACAAGGGAGTGAGGAGTTTTTATCTATCATGAGACTTAGGTGTGGGCAACAGAAGGTAAAGAAGAGAGGTGAGTGGCTCCAGGTGAAATTAGGTTTACAGAAAAGGTTGGGCAAGATCACCATGGCTGTTTACTTTGTTTAAGGATGGAGTGTGGGGAAGGCAAATTATAAAGTATGGGAAAGAGAGGCAGATATGCAAAAGGAGTGAGGAGTTTTTATCTATCATGAGAGTTAGGTGTGGGCAACAGCAGGTAAAGAAGAGAGGTGAGTGGCTCCAGGTGAAATTAGGTTTACGAAAAAGGTTGGGCAAGATCACCATGGCTGTTTACTTTGTTTATGGATGGGGTGTGGGGAAGGCAAATTATAAAGTATGGGAAAGAGAGGCAGATATGCAAAGGGAGTGAGGAGTTTTTATCTATCATGAGAGTTAGGTGTGGGCAACAGCAGGTAAAGAAGAGAGGTGAGTGGCTCCAGGTGAAATTAGGTTTACAGAAAAGGTTGGGCAAGATCACCATGGCTGTTTACTTTGTTTATGGATGGGGTGTGGGGAAGGCAAATTATAAAGTATGGCAAAGAGAGACAGATATGCAATCTGTATGGCGTGAGGGTAAGAAAATCTGTTGCTGCTTGTTGGTGACAATACACAGGTGGCAGATTTGAGTGACAAACTGCAAAAGTTGGTGTCTAAGCTTAGTGTGTGTGAAAGGAAGAAGTTGAGAGTAAATGTGCATAAAAGCAAGGCAGTTTAAGTTTAGCGATGCAGCGAGATAGGTCAGCTGGGGGGGTGTGAGTTTAATGGAGAAAACTTGGATCAAGTGTGATGTTTTAAAACCTGGGAGTACACATGATAAGAGAATGGAACCATGGAAGTGTTAGTGAGCAATAAAGTTGGTAAGGGTGCAAAGGTTCTGGAAGCATTGAGGAATGTATGGAAAGAGACTTTGCTACCTGGAAGGGTAAAATTGGGTAAGTTTGAAAGTACAGTAGTCCCAATAATGTTGTACAGATGTAAAGCATGTAGTATTGATGAGAACACATGGAACAGGGTCCACATCTAGGATACAAAATGTTAGAGGACAATATGTGGTGTGAGAAGAGTTGATGGAGTACATAATGATAGGTTAAGAGAGAAGTGTGGTAATAAGAAGGGTAACGTTAAGAGACCCGATAAGTGTTCTGCAATGGTGTGAACATCAGAAAAATGACAGAGGAGAGGTTGAAAAAAGAATATAAGTATCAGAAAGGGGAAGGACAAGAAGGGGAAGACCAAATCAGAAAGGGAAGAATGGAAAGAAAAAGATTTTGAGTGCTCCGGGAATTAGCATGCAAAAGAGTGAAAGGCATGCATGAGATACAGTAAATTGGAGCGGCATGGTATATATGGGGTGCCATGTCATCAGTGGACTGAACCAATGCATGTGAGGTTGCCATGGGAAACCATGGAAAGGTCTACGGGGCCTAGCACTGGATAGGGGGCTGTGGCTTTGGTTAATTACACATGACAGCTAGAGAATGGATGTAAGCAAATAAACTTTTCTTCACCTGTTCCTGGTGTTATCTCACTAATGTAAGTAATGGAGAACAGGTATGAAAAAAAATAGAAAAGACTCAAAAGATGGTGTCCCACAGTTTAGAACTCCCTTTCTGTACCAGCAGTGTCTATTATCATTTTCATTTATATAATCATATATCCCTGGGGATAGGGGAGAAAGAATACTTCCCACGTATTCCCTGCGTGTCGTAGAAGGCGACTAAAAGGGGAGGGAGCGGGGGGCTGGAAATCCTCCCCTCTCGTTTTTTTTTTTAGTTTTCCAAAAGAAGGAACAGAGAATTGGGCCAGGTGAGGGTATTCCCTCAAGGCCCAGTCCTCTGTTCTTAACGCTACCTCGCTGATGCGGGAAATGGCGAATAGTTTGAAAGAAAGAAAAGAAAAGAAAAATATCCCTGAGGAACCCTTCTCCAGTAGGTTCCTGAGGCTTCAAGGTTGCAATAAAATTAATAGCAAGGAAGATAAGAGGGGCTCCTTTACAGTAAAAGGTTCATCATCAATGATTTAACCTCATTGAAGGTGACTTTTCATTCACTGATATACCATAAGCATGTGGAGTGGTGAAATGCCCACTGTACTCTAAAAGCGCAGAATTACAAACAGATAAATCAACACATATACATATATACACAATATGGGCAGGCTAGAGTGCATGTTATACATACATACATACATACATACATACATACACACACAAAATTACACAAAGAAATCTGGTTGACAATGCATCCTGCCTATCTCTAGAACATCATACTGAGAGAGATTCTAAGGAGGTTAGTTATTAACAGACCAATTTCAATATTGCCTTCAAGAAATATACAGGGAAAAAAGGACATCAAGGAAAATCATCCATATCAGGGAAATCATCCATATATCAAACCCAAATTGAAACACAGCAGTTTGGAAACTCCAATTGAACAAAAGGAATCTTTAAAGGAGGCCAAACAACACGAAACAAAAACTGCACCAGAGATACGGTATGAGCTACAGAAAATGGGTCACAGCCAATATATAAACAATGATAATAATTTGCTCCTCCATCAAAAAATAATATACTAAAACATCTAACAGGAAATCTAGCAAGACGAGATAAAGAAAACATGAATAAATATTTCTATAATTATCAAAAAGAAATTAATGCAGAAAATCAGAGTGAAAAAAGACTGAATTCACTGGAATCCATTTTTTGGGGGGAGAGAGTTTTAAGACATTAAAGAAAGCTTAAGTGATGAGACCCCATGAGTATACCACAACTTGCTTACAATGTAAAGTAAAAATAAATGCAGGCACAACCACAAATAATCATTCACACACACACACACACGTTCATGTATTTCATTCATCTATTTATCATACTTGATCGTCACGTTAACAAGGTAGCCCCAGGAAACAGACAAAGAATGGCCCATCCACTCATATATACACATATATACATAAATGCCCATACACGCATATATACATACATATACATATCAACATACATACATACACATGTATACACGTACATATTCATACTTGCTTGCCTTCATCCATTCCTGGTGCTACACAGGAAACAGCATTGCTACACCCTGCTTCTGTAAGGCAGCACCAAGAAAACAAACAAAAAAAGGCCACATTCGTTCACACTCAGTCTCTAGGTCTCTAGCTGTAAAGTATATTTATATATTTATCTATTATACTTTGAAGCTGTCTCCCGCATTAGCGAGGTGGTGCAATGAAACAGACGAAAGAATGGCCCAACCCATCCACATACACATGTATATACATGAACGCCCATACACGCACATATGCATACCTATACATTTCAACGTATACATACATATACATACACAGACATATACATATATAAAACAGTACATATTCATACATGCTTCCTTCATCCATTCCTTAGTTGCTGTTTCCTGTGTCAGCAACGCAGTGCCAGAAAATTGGCAAGAAATGGCCCATCCACTCATACACACATATATATACATTAACACCCATACATGCACATATACATACATATACATATCAACATATACATACATACACAGATGTATACATATATACACAAGTACATATTCATACTTGCTTGCCTTCATCCATTCCTGGTACTAGACCACCCCACAGGAATCAGCATCATTACCCCCTGCTTCAGCAAGGAAGCGCCAGGAAAACAAAAAAAAAAAAGGCCATATTTGTTCACACTCAGTCTCTAGCTGTCATGTGCAATGTGCTGAAACCACAGCTCCCTATCCACATCCAGGCCCCACACACCTTTCTATGGTTTACCCCTGATGCTTCACATGCCCTGATTCAGTCCACTGACAGCATGATGACCCTGGTACACAGCATCATTCCAATTCACTCTATTCCTTGCACGCCTCTCACCCTCCTGTATGTTCATGCCCCGACTGCTCAAAACATTTTTCATTCCATCCTTCTACCTCCAATTTGGTCTCCTGCTTCTTGTTCCCTCCACCTCTGACACATACATCCTCTTTGTCAATCTTTCCTCAATCTTTGTCCAAACCATTTCAGCACACCCTCTTCTGCTCTCTCAACTATACTCTTCATTTTCACAGATCTCTCTTATGCTTATATCACTTACTCAATCAAACCATCTCACACCACATATTGTCCTCAAGCATTTCATTTCCAACAAATCCACCCTCCTCCGTATAACCCCTATCTATAGCCCATGCCTTGCAACCATATTACAATGTTGGAACTACTATTCCTTCAAACATACCCATTTTTGCTCTCCGAGATAACATTATCTCCTTACACACATTCTTCATCGCTCCCAGAACCTTTGCCCCCTCCCCCACCCTGTGACTCACTTCCACTTCCATGGTTCCAACGCTGATAAATCCACTCCCAGATATCTAAAACACTTCACTTCCTCCAATTTTTCTCCATCCAAACTTACATCCAAAGTAACTTGTCCCTTAATCCTACAGAACCTAATAAGCTTGCTCTTATTCATACTTACTCTCAACTTTCTCCTTTCACACACTTTTCCAAGCTCGGTCAACAACCTCTGCAGTTTCTTACATGAATCAAATCGCTAGAGTTGTATCATCAGCAAACAACAACTGACTCACTTCCCAGGCTCTCTCATCCACAACAGACTGCATACTTGCCCCTCTCTCCAAAACTCTCACACTTACCTCCCCAACCACCCCTGCCGCAAACCAACATTCACTGGGAACCAATCACTTTCCTCTCTTTCTAAATGCACACATGCCTTACATCCTTGATGAAAAATTTTCACTGCTAGCGACTTACCTTATACACCATATACTATCAAAACCTTCCACAAAGCACCTCTATCAACCCTATCACATGCCTTCTCCAGATCCATAAATGCAACATACAAATACATATTTCTTACATACATTCTTCAAAGCAAACACCTGATCCATGCACCCTCTACCACTTCTGAAACCAAACTTCCCTTCCCCAATCTGGTGCTCTGTACATGCCCTCACCCTCTCAATCAAAACCCTCCCGCATGATTTCCCAGGAATATTCAACAAACTTATGCCTCTGTAGTTTGAACACTCACCTTTATTTTATCCACTTTGCCTTTGCACAATGGCACTATGCATGTATTCTGCCAATTATCAGGCACTTCACCATGGTCCATACATACAGTGAATATCCTTACCAACCAATGAACAACACAGTCACCCACTTTTCTAATAAATTCCACTGCAGTACCATCCAATTTATGTATATATATATTTTTTTTTTTTTTTTTTATACTTTGTCGCTGTCTCCCACGTTTGCGAGGTAGCGCAAGGAAACAGACGAAAGAAATGGCCCAACCCCCCCTATACACATGTACATACAAACGTCCACACACGGAAATATACATACCTACACAGCTTTCCATGGTTTACCCCGGACGCTTCACATGCCTTGATTCAATCCACTGACAGCACGTCAACCCCTGTATACCACATCGCTCCAATTCACTCTATTCCTTGCCCTCCTTTCACCCTCCTGCATGTTCAGGCCCCGATCACACAAAATCTTTTTCACTCCGTCTTTCCACCTCCAATTTGGTCTCCCACTTCTCCTCGTTCCCTCCACCTCCAACACATATATCCTCTTGGTCAATCTGTCCTCACTCATTCTCTCCATGTGCCAAAACCATTTCAAAAAACCCTCTTCTGCTCTCTCAACCATGCTCTTTTTATTTCCACACGTCTCTCTTACCCTTACATTACTTACTCGATCAAACCACCTCACACCACACATTGTCCTCAAACATCTCATTTCCAGCACATCCACCCTCCTGCGCAAAACTCTATCCATAGCCCACGCCTCGCAACCATACAACATTGTTGGAACCACTATTCCTTCAAACATACCCATTTTTGCTTTCCGAGATAATGTTCTCGACTTCCACACATTCTTCAAGGCTCCCAGGATTTTCGCCCCCTCCCCCACCCTATGATCCACTTCCGCTTCCATGGTTCCATCCGCTGCCAGATCCACTCCCAGATATCTAAAACACTTTACTTCCTCCAGTTTTTCTCCATTCAAACTTACCTCCCAATTGACTTGACCCTCAACCCTACTGTACCTAATAACCTTGCTCTTATTCACATTTACTCTTAACTTTCTTCTTTCACACACTTTACCAAACTCAGTCACCAGCTTCTGCAGTTTCTCACAATCAGTATACTCATGTTTCATACTCACAATCAGTATTCATACTCACAATCAATATCCTCATGTTTACCATCATCATATTGCTTTTCACCCTCATTTCTGCTTGGCTCTTCATTCTGTTCATCAAAATCATTACAGTTTTCACATTCATCATTATACAGTTCAACACTATGACCACTGTCTTCATTTTCATTAAAATTACCCTCTTCTTCATATTCAATTTCATTATCATCACCTTGCTCATCATACTCTTCAATATCACACCATTCCCCAGATTTACCATCACAAAGATTTTCATGTTTATCTTTATCATCTAGCTCTTCATTTTCACGATAGCCATCACCCTGCTCCTGATATTCACTATTACCCTGTTTCTCATACACATAATCAGTATTGTCACATTTACCATCATCATATTGCTTTTCACTCTCATTATCATTATCATTATCATATATATATATATATATATATATATATATATATATATATATATTTTTTTTTTTGCTTTGTCGCTGTCTCCCGCGTTTGCGAGGTAGCGCAAGGAAACAGACGAAAGAAATAGCCCAACCCACCCCCATACACATGTATATACATACGTCCACACACGAAAATATACATACCTACACATCTTTCCATGGTTTACCCCAGACGCTTCACATGCCCCGATTCAATCCACTGACAGCACGTCAACCCCGGTATACCACATCGCTCCAATTCACTCTATTCCTTGCCCTCCTTTCACCCTCCTGCATGTTCAGGCCCCGATCACACAAAATCTTTTTCACTCCATCTTTCCACCTCCAATTTGGTCTCCCTCTTCATCTCGTTCCCTCCACCTCCGACACATATATACTCTTGGTCAATCTTTCCTCACTCATTCTCTCCATGTGACCAAACCATTTCAAAACACCCTCTTCTGCTCTCTCAACCACGCTCTTATTATTTCCACACATCTCTCTTACCCTTACGTTACTTACTCGATCAAACCACCTCACACCACACATTGTCCTCAAACATCTCATTTCCAGCACATCCATCCTCCTGCGCACAACTCTATCCATAGCCCACGCCTCGCAACCATACAACATTGTTGGAACCACTATTCCTTCAAACATACCCATTTTTGCTTTCCGAGATAATGTTCTCGACTTCCACACATTCTTCAAGGCTCCCAGAATTTTCGCCCCTCCCCCACCCTATGATCCACTTCCGCTTCCATGGTTCCATCCGCTACCAGATCCACTCCCAGATATCTAAAACACTTCACTTCCTCCAGTTTTTTTTTCTCCAAACTCACCTTCCAATTGACTTGACCCTCAACCCTACTGTACCTAATAACCTTGATCTTATTCACATTTACTCTTAACTTTCTTCTTTCACACACTTTACCAAACTCAGTCACCAGCTTCTGCAGTTTCTCACATGAATCAGCCACCAGCGCTGTATCATCAGCGAATAACAACTGACTCACTTCCCAAGCTCTCTCATCCCCAACAGACTTCATACTTGCCCCTCTTTCCAAAACTCTTGCATTCACCTCCCTAACAACCCCATCCATAAACAAATTAAACAACCATGGAGACATCACACACCCCTACCGCAAACCTACATTCACTGAGAACCAATCACTTTCCTCTCTTCCTACACGTACAAATGCCTTACATCCTCGATAAAAACTTTTCACTGCTTCTAACAACTTGCCTCCCACACCATATATTCTTAATACCTTCCACAGAGCATCTCTATCAACTCTATCATATGCCTTCTCCAGATCCAAAAATGCTACATACAAATCCATTTGCTTTTCTAAGTATTTCTCACATACATTCTTCAAAGCAAACACCTGATCCACACATCCTCTATCACTTCTGAAACCACACTGCTCTTCCCCAATCTGATGCTCTGTACATGCCTTCACCCTCTCAATCCATACCCACCCATATAATTTACCAGGAATACTCAACAAACTTATACCTCTGTAATTTGAGCACTCACTCTTAACCCCTTTGCCTTTGTACAATGGCACTATGCACGCATTCCGCCAATCCTCAGGCATATATATATATATATATATATATATATATATATATATATATATATATATATTATCCCTGGGGATAGGGGATTAAGAATACTTCCCACGTATTCCCTGCGTGTCGTAGAAGGCGACTAAAAGGGGAGGGAGCGGGGGGCTGGAAATCCTACCCTCTCGGTTTTTTTTTTTTTTTTTTTTCCAAAAGAAGGAACAGAGAATTGGGCCAGGTGAGGGTATTCCCTCAAAGGCCCAGTCCTCTGTTCTTAACGCTACCTCGCTAATGCGGGAAATGGCGAATAGTTTGAAAGAAAGATCTATATATATATATATATATATATCCTTGGGGATAGGGGATTAAGAATACTTCCCACGTATTCCCTGCGTGTCGTAGAAGGCGACTAAAAGGGGAGGGAGCGGGGGGCTGGAAATCCTCCTCTCTTTTTTTTTTCTTTTTTTTTTTTTCCAAAAGAAGGAACAGAGAATTGGGCCAGGTGAGGGTATTCCCTCAAAGGCCCAGTCCTCTGTTCTTAACGCTACCTCGCTAACGCGGGAAATGGCAAATACTTTGAAAGAAAGAAAGAAAGATATATATATATATATATATATATATATATATATATATATATATATATATATATATATATATATATATATACATATATATATATATATATATATATATATATATATATATATATATATATATATGACACGCAGGGAATACATGGGAAGTATTCTTTCTCCCCTATCCCCAGGGATATATATATATATATATATATATATATATATCATATTTTTATTTATTTATATTTTGCTTTGTCGTTGTCTCCCGTGTTTGCGAGGTAGCGCAAGGAAACAGACGAAAGAAATGGCCCAACCCACCCCCATACACAAAGTATATACATACACGTCCACACACGCAAATATACATACGTATACATCTCAATGTACACATATATATATACACACACAGACACATACATATATACCCATGCACACAATTCACACTGTCTGCCTTTATTCATTCCCATCGCCACCTCGCCACACATGGAATACCATCCCCCTCCCCCCTCATGTGTGCGAGGTAGCACTAGGAAAAGACAACAAAGGCCCAATTCGTTCACACTCAGTCTCTAGCTGTCATGCAATAATGCCCGAAACCACAGCTCCCTTTCCACATCCAGGCCCCACACACTTTCCATGGTTTACCCCAGACGCTTCACATGCCCTGATTCAATCCACTGACAGCATGTCAACCCCAGTATACCACATCGATCCAATTCACTCTATTCCTTGCCCTCCTTTCACCCTCCTGCATGTTCAGGCCCCGATCACTCAAAATCTTTTTCACTCCATCTTTCCACCTCCAATTTGGTCTCCCACTTCTCCTCGTTCCCTCCACCTCCGACAATTGGTCAATCTTTCCTCACTCATTCTCTCCATGTGGCCAAACCATTTCAAAACACCTTCTTCTGCTCTCTCAACCACGCTCTTTTTATTTCCACACATCTCTCTTACCCTTACATTACTTACTCGATCAAACCACCTCACACCACACATTTTCCTTAAACATCTTATTTCCAGCACATCCACCCTCCTGCGCACAACTCTATCCATAGCCCACGCCTCACAACCATACAACATTGTTGGAACCACTATTCCTTCAAACATACCCATTTTTGCTTTACCATACAACATTGTTGGAACCACTATTCCTTCAAACATACCCATTTTTGCTTTCCGAGATAATGTTCTCCACTTCTGAACATTCTTCAAGGCTCCCAGAATTTTCGCCCCCTCCCCCACCCTATGATTCACTTCCGCTTCCATGGTTCCATCCGCTGCCAGATCCACTCCCGGATATCTAAAACACTTCACTTCCTCCAGCTTTTCTCCATTCAAACTTACTTCCCAATTGACTTGACCCTCAACCCTACTGTAAATATAAACCTTGCTCTTATTCACATTTACTCTTGACTTTCTTCTTTCACACACTTTACCAAACTCAGTCACCCACTTCTGCAGTTTCTTACATGAATCAGCCATCAGCGCTGATATATATTTATATACATATATACCAAACTCAGTCACCAGCTTCTGCACTTTCTCACATGAATCAGCCACCAGCGCTGTATCATCAGTGAACAACAACTGAATCACTTCCCAAGCTCTCTCATCCACAACAGACTGCATACTTGCCCCTCTTTCCAAAACTCTTGCATTCATCTCCCTAACAACCCCAACCATAAACAAATTAAACAACCATGGAGACATCACACACCCCTACCGCAAACCTACATTCACTGAGAACCAATCACTTTACTCTCTTCCTACATGTGCACATGCCTTACATCCTCGATAAAAATTTTTCACTGCTTCTAACAACTTGCCTCCCACACCATATATTCTTAGTACCTTCCATAGAGCATCTCTATCAACTCTATCATATGCCTTCTCCAGATCCATAAATCCTACATACAAATCCATTTGCTTTTCTAAGTATTTCTCACATACATTCTTCAAAGCAAACACCTGATCCACACATCCTCTACCACTTCTGAAACCACGCTGCTCTACCCCAATCTGATGCTCTGTACATGCCTTCACCCTCTCAATCAATACCCTCTCATATAATTTACCAGGAATACTCAACAAACTTATACCTCTGTAATTTGAGCACTCACTCTTATCCCCTTTGCCTTTGTACAATGGCACTGCAAGCATTCTGCCAATCCTCAGGCATCTCACCATGAATCATACATACATTAAATAACCTTACCAACCAGTCAACAATACAATCACCCCCTTTTTTAATAAATTCCACTGCAATACCATCCAAGAGTAAATGTGAATAAGAGCAAGGTTATTAGGTACAGTAGGGTTGAGGGTCAAGTCAATTGGGAGGTAAGTTTGAGTGGGGAAAAACTGGAGGAAGTAAAGTGTTTTAGATATCTGGGAGTGGATCTGGCAGCGGATGGAACCATGGAAGCGGAAGTGAATCACAGGGTGGGGGAGGAGGCAAAAATTCTGGGAGCCTTGAAGAATGTGTGGAAGTCGAGAACATTATCTCAGAAAGCAAAAATGGGTATGTTTGAAGGAATACTGGTTCCAACGATATTGTATGGTTGCGAGGCGTGGGCTATGGATACAGTTGTGCGCAGGAGGATGGATGTGCTGGAAATGAGATGTTTGAGGACAATATGTGGTGTGAGGTGGTTTGATCGAGCAAGTAACGTAAGGGTAAGAGAGATGTGTGGAAAAAAAAAGAGTGTGGTTGAGAGAGCAGAAGAGGGTGTTTTGAAATGGTTTGGTCACATGGAGAGAATGAGTGAGGAAAGATTGACCAAGAGGATATAGGTGTCAGAGGTGGAGGGAACGAGGAGAAGTGGGAGACCAAATTGGAGGTAGAAAGATGGAGTGAAAAATATTTTGAGTGATCGGGGCCTGAACATGCAGGAGGGTGAAAGGCGTGCAAGGAATAGAGTGAATTGGAACGATGTGGTATACCGGGGTCTACCTGCCGTCAATGGATTGAATCAGGGCATGTGAAGTATCTGGGGTAAACCATGGAAAGTTCTGTGGGGCCTGGATGTGGAAAGGGAGCTGTGGTTTCGGTGCATTATTACATGCCAGGTAGAGACTGAGTGTGAACGAATGGGGCCTTTGTTGTCTTTTCCTAATGCTACCTCGCACACATGAGGGGGGAGAGGGTTGTTATTCCATGTGTGGTGAGGTGGCAATGGGAATAAATAAAGGCAGACAGTATGAATTATGTACATGTGTATATATGTATATGTCCGTGTGTATATATATATGTGTACATTGAGATGTACAGTTATGTATGTTTGCGTGTGTGGACATGTATGTATATACATGTGTATGTGGATGGGTTGGGCCATTCTTTCGCCTGTTGCCTTGCGCTACCTCGTTAATGCGGGAGACAGCGACAAAGCAGAAAAAAAAAATAAATATATATATATATATATATATATATATTTTCTTTTTTTTTTGCTTTGTCGCTGTCTCCCGCGTTTGCGAGGTAGCGCAAGGAAACAGATGAAAGAAATGGCCCAACCCACCCCCATACACATGTATATACATACGTCAACACACGCAAAATATACATACCTACACAGCTTTCCATGGTTTACCCCAGACGCTTCACATGCCCCGATTCAATCCACTGACAGCACGTCAACCCCGGTATACCACATCGCTCCAATTCACTCTATTCCTTGCCCTCCTTTCACCCTCCTGCATGTTCAGGCCCCGATCACACAAAATATTTTTCACTCCATCTTTCCACCTCCAATTTGGTCTCCCTCTTCTCCTCGTTCCCTCCACCTCCGACACATATATCCTCTTGGTCAATCTTTCCTCACTCATTCTCTCCATGTGCCCAAACCATTTCAAAACACCCTCTTCTGCTCTCTCAACCACGCTCTTTTTATTTCCACACATCTCTCTTACCCTTACGTTACTTACTCGATCAAGCCACCTCACACCACACATTGTCCTCAAACATCTCATTTCCAGCACATCCATCCTCCTGCGCACAACTCTATCCATAGCCCACGCCTCGCAACCATACAACATTGTTGGAACCACTATTCCTTCAAACATACTCATTTTTGCTTTCCGAGATAATGTTCTCGACTTCCACACATTCTTCAAGGCTCCCAGAATTTTCGCCCCCTCCATCACCCTATGATTCACTTCCGCTTCCATGGTTCCATCCGCTGCCAGATCCACTCCCAGATATCTAAAGCACTTCACTTCCTCCAGTTTTTCTCCATTCAAACTCACCTCCCAATTGACTTGACCCTCAACCCTTCTGTACCTAATAACCTTGCTCTTATTAACATTTACTCTTAACTTTCTTCTTTCACACACTTTACCAAACTCAGTCACCAGCTTCTGCAGTTTCTCACATGAATCAGCCACCAGCGCTGTATCATCAGCGAACAACAACTGACTCACTTCCCAAGCTCTCTCATCCCCAACAGACTTCATACTTGCCCCTCTTTCCAAAACTCTTGCATTCACCTCTCTAACAACCCCATCCATAAACAAATTAAACAACCATGGAGACATCACACACCCCTGCCGCAAACCTACATTCACTGAGAACCAATCACTTTCCTCTCTTCCTACACGTACACATGCCTTACATCCTCGATAAAAACTTTTCACTGCTTCTAACAACTTGCCTCCCTCACCATATATTCTTAATACCTTCCACAGAGCATCTCTATCAACTCTATCATATGCCTTCTCCAGATCCATAAATGCTACATACAAATCCATTTGTTTTTCTAAGTATTTCTCACATACATTCTTCAAAGCAAACACCTGATCCACACATCCTCTACCACTTCTGAAACCACACTGCTCTTCCCCAATCTGATGCTCTGTACATGCTTTCACCCTCTCAATCAATACCCTCCCATATAATTTACCAGGAATACTCAACAAACTTATACCTCTGTAATTTGAGCACTCACTCTTATCCCCTTTGCCTTTGTACAATGGCACTTTGCACGCATTCCGCCAATCCTCAGGCACCTCACCGTGAGTCATACATACATTAAATAACCTTACCAACCAGTCAAGAAATGAGAGTTGGGGTGAGAGAGTATCATTAAATTTTAGGGAGAATAAAAAGATGTTCTGGAAGGAGGTAAATAAAGTGCGTAAGACAAGGGAGCAAATGGGAACTTCAGTGAAGGACGCAAATGGGGAGGTGATAACAAGTAGTGGTGATGTGAGAAGGAGATGGAGTGAGTATTTTGAAGGTTTGTTGAATGTGTTTGATGATAGAGTGGCAGATATAGGGTGTTTTGGTCGAGGTGGTGTGCAAAGTGAGAGGGTTAGGGAAAATGATTTGATAAACAGAGAAGAGGTAGTAAAAGCTTTGCGGAAGATGAAAGCTGGCAAGGCAGCAGGTTTGGATGGTATTGCAGTGGAATTTATTATAAAAGGGGGTGACTGTATATATATATATATATATATATATATATATATATATATATATATATATATATATATATATTATATTATTATTTTTTATTATACTTTGTCGCTGTCTCCCGCGTTTGCAAGGTAGCGCAAGGAAACAGACGAAAGAAATGGCCCAACCCACCCCCATACACATGTATATACATACGTCCACACACGCAAATATACATACCTACATAGCTTTCCATGGTTTACCCCAGACGCTTCACATGCCCTGATTCAATCCACTGACAGCACGTCAACCCCGGTATACCACATCGCTCCAATTCACTCTATTCCTTGCCCTCCTTTCACCCTCCTGCATGTTCAGGCCCCGATCACACAAAATCTTTTTCACTCCATCTTTCCACCTCCAATTTGGTCTCCCTCTTCTCCTCGTTCCCTCCACCTCCTACACATATATCCTCTTGGTCAATCTTTCCTCACTCATTCTCTCCATGTGCCCAAACCATTTCAAAACACCCTCTTCTGCTCTCTCAACCACGCTCTTTTTATTTCCACACATCTCTCTTACCCTTACGTTACTTACTCGATCAAACCACCTCACACCACACATTGTCCTCAAACATCTCATTTCCAGCACATCCATCCTCCTGCACACCACTCTATCCATAGCCCATATATATATATATATATATATATATATATATATATATATATATATATTCCCTGGGGATAGGGGAGAAAGAATACTTCCCACATATTCCCTGCGTGTCGTAGAAGGCGACTAAAAGGGAAGGGAGCGGGGGGCTGGAAATCCTCCCCTCTCGTTGTTTTTTTTTTTTTTTTAATTTTCCAAAAGAAGGAACAGAGAAGGAGGTCAGGTGAGGATATTCCCTCAAAGGCCCAGTCTTCTGTTCTTAACGCTACCTCGCTATCGCGGGAAATAGTGAATAGTATGAAAAAAAAAAAAGTGAAGTGTTTTAGATATCTGGGAGTGGATCTGTCAGCGGATGGAACCATGGAAGCGGAAGTGGATCATAGGGTGGGGGAGGGGGCGAAAATTTTGGGAGCCTTGAAAAATGTGTGGAAGTCGAGAACATTATCTCGGAAAGCAAAAATGGGTATGTTTGAAGGAATAGTGGTTCCAACAATGTTGTATGGTTGCGAGGCGTGGGCTATGGATAGAGTTGTGCGCAGGAGGATGGATGTGCTGGAAATGAGATGTTTGAGGACAATGTGTGGTGTGAGGTGGTTTGATCGAGTAAGTAACGTAAGGGTAAGAGAGATGTGTGGAAATAAAAAGAGCGTGGTTGAGAGAGCAGAAGAGGGTGTTTTGAAATGGTTTGGGCACATGGAGAGAATGAGTGAGGAAAGATTGACCAAGAGGATATATGTGTCGGAGGTGGAGGGAACGAGGAGAAGAGGGAGACCAAATTGGAGGTGGAAAGATGGAGTGAAAAAGATTTTGTGTGATCGGGGCCTGAACATGCAGGAGGGTGTAAGGAGGGCAAGGAATAGAGTGAATTGGAGCGATGTGGTATACAGGGGTTGACGTGCTGTCAGTGGAGTAAATCAAGGCATGTGAAGCGTCTGGGGTAAACCATGGAAAGCTGTGTAGGTATGTATAATTGCGTGTGTGGACGTGTGTATGTACAGGTGTATGGGGGGGGGGTTGGGCCATTTCTTTCGTCTGTTTCCTTGCGCTACCTCGCAAACGCGGGAGACAGCGACAAAGTAAAAAAAAAAAAAAAAAAAAATATAGATATATATATATATATATATATATATATATATATATATATATATATATATATATATATATATATATTCACTGAGAACCAACCAATCACTTTCCTCTCTTCCTACACGTACACATGCCTTACATCCTCGATAAAAACTTTTCACTGCTTCTAACAACTTGCCTCCCACTCCATATATTCTTAAAACCTTCCACAGAGCATCTCTATCAACTCTATCATATGCCTTCTCCAGATCCATAAATGCTACATACAAATCTATTTGTTTTTCTAAGTATTTCTCGCATACATTCTTCAAAGCAAACACCTGATCCACACATCCTCTACCACTTCTGAAACCACACTGCTCTTCCCCAATCTGATGCTCTGTACATGCCTTCACCCTCTCAATCAATACCCTCCCATATAATTTACCAGGAATAATCAACAAACTTATACCTCTGTAATTTGAGCACTCACTCTTATCCCCTTTGCCTTTGTACAATGGCACTATGCAAGCATTCCGGCAATCCTCAGGCACCTCACCATGAGTCATACATACATTAAATAACCTTACCAACCAGTCAACAATACAGTCACCCCCTTTTTTAATAAATTCCACTGCAATACCATCCAAACCTGCTGCTTTGCCGCCTTTCATCTTCCGTAAAGCTTTTACTACCTCTTCTCTATTTACCAAATCATTTTCCCTAACCCTCTCACTCTGCACACCACCTCGACCAAGACACCCCACATCTGCCACTCTATCATCAAACACATTCAACAAATCTTCAAAATACTCACTCCATCTCCTTCTCACATCACCACTACTTGTTATCACCTCCCCATTTGCGCCCTTCACTGAAGTTCCCATTTGCTCCCTTGTCTTACGCACTTTATTTACCTCCTTCCAAAACATCTTTTTATTCTCCCTGAAATTTAATGATACTCCCTCACCCCAACTCTCATTTGCCCTCTTTTTCACCTCTTGCACCTTTCTCTTGACCTCCTGCCCCTTTCTTTTATACCTCTCCCACTCATTTACATTTTTTCCCCGCAAAAATCGTTCAAATGCCTCTCTCTTCTCTTTCACTAATAATCTTACTTCTTCATTCCACCACTCACTACCTTTTCTAATCAACCCACCTCCCACCCTTCTCATGCTACAAGCTTCTTTTGTGCAAGCCATCACTGCTTCCCTAAATACATCCCATTCCTCCCCCACTCCCCTTACCTCCTTTGTTCTCACCTTTTTCCATTCTGTACTCAGTCTCTCCTGGTACTTCCTCACACAAGTCTCCTTCCCAAGCTCACTTACTCTCACCACTCTCTTCACCCTAACATTCTCTCTTCTTTTCTGAAAACCCCCACAAATCTTCACCTTCGCTTCCACAAAATAATGATCAGACATCCCTCCAGTTGCACCTCTCAGCACATTAACATCCAAAAGTCTCTCTTTCGTGCGTCTATCAATTAATACGTAGTCCAATAGCGCTCTCTGGCCATCTCTCCTACTTACATACGTTTACTTATGTATATCTCACTTTTTAAACCAGGTATTCCCAATCACCAGTCCTTTTTCAGCACATAAATCTACAAGCTCTTCACCATTTCCATTTACAACACTGAACACTCCATGTATACCAATTATTTCCTCAACTGCCACATTACTCACCTTTGCATTCAAATCACCCATCACTATAACCTGGTCTTGTGCATCAAAACCACTAACACACTCATTCAGCTGCTCCCAAAACACTTGCCTCTCATGATCTTTCTTCTCATGCCCAGGTGCATATGCACCAATAATCACCCATCTCTCTCCATCAACTTTCAGTTTTACCCATATCAATCTAGAATTTACTTTCTTACACTCTATCACATACTCCCACAACTCCTGATTCAGGAGTAGTGCTACTCCTTCCCTTGCTCTTGTCCTCTCACTAACCCCTGACTTTACTCCCAAGACATTGCCAAACCACTCTTCCCCTTTACCCTTTAACTTCGTTTTACTCAGAGCCAAAACATCCAGGTTCCTTTCCTCAAACATACTACCTATCTCTCCTTTTTTCTCATCTTGGTTGAATCCACACACATTTAGACACCCCAATCTGAGCCTTCGAGGAGGATGAGCACTCCTCGTGTGACTCCTTCTTCTGTTTCCCCTTTTATATATATATATATATATATATATATATATATATATATATATATTTTTTTTTTTTTTTTTTCATACTATTCGCTATTTCCCGCAATAGCGAGGTAGCGTTAAGAACAGAGGACTGGGCCTTTGAGGGAATATCCTCACCTGGCCCTCTTCTCTGTTCCTTCTTTTGGAAAATTAAAAAAAAAAAAATAAAAAAAACGAGAGGGGAGGATTTCCAGCCCCCCGCTCCCTTATATATATATATATATATATATATATATATATATATATATAGAACCTTGTATCTTAATAATGTTGGGGTGCCACTCCAGTTCAAGAGAAACAGAGGCCATTTGAAGAAGAAAGAGACACCATCATATTCTAATCATCACACACATAGACATACCCACACACACAGGGTAACAGGGAGATCAAAATACTGCAGAAATATGAGACAAAAGGCAGCAGTGGTCAGACAAATGGCTTACATACTTAAGATGAAAAACTAAGTTTACACATCACAGCACAATTATCATGTGAAAAAGGACCATGGAGTACATTTCAAATAAAACTTAATCAAGAAAGCATATGAAGCTGGTCATAAGCAAAGCAAATTATTTGGACATTAGGTAGAGGAGTTCTGCACTCAGGCCCCATCTCTTGCACAGTATGTGTGAATGTTTGTGGCTATGCTTGCATGCAGGCATGGATGTGTGTGTGTGTGATTGTGTGCCAATCAAAATACCCAGATTTACAGCAAACTTAAGCAAATACAATGCAAGCTTCTGCATATCAAAACAGCATGACCGAGAATGACAAGTGACAGTTTAGATCAACATTCTATTGTTTGTTTCATTGACTCCTACATGATAATAAACAATGACATGAAAAGGTGACTGACCCATCTACCTCAAATGGCTGATCTACTTGTTCCCTGTCAGTAAAACAGCTGCCAAGGCCTGTCAATAATTCTTCTGACTTAAATTTTGGTCTTAGAATAATTCTTTCACCAAATATATATATATATATATATATATATATATATATATATATATATATATATATATATATCCCTGGAGATAGGGGAGAAAGAATACTTCCAATGTATTCCCTGAGTGTCATAGAAGGTGACTAAAAGGGGAGGGAGTCGGTGACTGGAAATCCTCCCCTCTCTTTTTTTTTAATTTTCCAAAAGAAGGAACAGAGAAGGGGGCCAGGTGAGGATATTCCCTCAAGGGCCCAGTCCACTGTTCTTAACGCTACCTCGCTGATGCGGGAAATGGCGAATAGTATGAAAGGAAACGGCAATCATGTAAAATAAACAAAATAATGAATAAAATATAAATATATACAAAAGCAACCACACACACATAAAGAAAGCAAAAAAAAAGTAGTGCTACAATATTGACCTTGCTTTTGAAATGCAACAATTCTTAACACCAAAATAACATAAGAGGCATATGAATCAATGATAAATGCAACTTAAAACTATATATACCTCTTGACCAAAAATTGGAGGTGAATTTCTTATGATCTCCTACGTGGGTAATGGTGTAGATGCTTTCCCCTGTCAAGTCCTCTGAGGTAAACTTGATGAACTGGCTCACTTTGTCCGATACAAATTCTATTTTCCCATCGGCATTCACAAGGAAAAAAAATCCATCAAGAGCCTGTGGATATAACAGAAAAATAAATTCTACGCCACAAAGTAAGCATAATTAGTCTTATAATAAATGTCCTATGTCAAAAACAGCAATTAACACAGCATCTAAAAGCAAAACATGACATCTAGCAAAATTAACTCCCCTCCAGTTTTTACTTTTAAAGGAGAGAGAAGGGGGCCAAGTGAGTATTTTCCCCTCTTAAGCTCTGTCCTCTATTCTTAATGTTACCTCGCTAATGTGGGAAATGGCAAATATGTATGAAAAAAATCAATTTGGATAAATGAAGAGAAGTTCCTCTTGGGGCTTTGTTTTATCCAATTATGTATTTTTTTCTTCATTTACCATAACTATGTTTTTTATGGCCTCCAATTGTCTACCAATTTTTCTTGGTAGTTAGCCATGCAATTTCAAAGTCTACACTCACATTTTCCTCTCCTAATCTCTTCAGTTTCATATTTGCGTAATGCAACATGATTTGATAAAGAGTTCACCATGTTCAAAGCAATGCAGCAAGGTCCTAAACAATATCAAGAGACTGATGCATGAAAATCTTTCTGAGCTACTAAGAGTTGAAAGTGAACTAAAGTATTAATGAAGAAGGGATTTTATATTCCCAACTTCCCCAAATTCTGTCTACCTTTTAATCCATTCCCTTTTACACAGGACATCTGCCTATATCCAATCCTTAATCTATGTACACCATCTATCTCCATAGCATGGCCACAGTCCAAACTACTCTGTGGTTCCCCTGCTAAGTATGACTGCTTGAGGCCCACAGGCTCACATACCTGTTACATCCAGACTGGTTCTGCAGTCTTAGTGCAAACTGGTTTGGAACCTATTCAGATTTTTCAATTGAAATATCCATAGTAAACAGAGATGACAGTAACTAGGTGGTAAAAACAAAGAATCAAGATGTTTAATCACCCAACAGACTGAACACACTTTGACAGATACAATAAGTGCAGGGTGGGTAAAAGCTGATGGTTCTTGACTCTTATGCCCTCCACAGGAATATGGCTATTAAGGAATTCCCATATGAGAGAGAGTCACTATTCAAAGAAAAATTATGCAATCAAAAGTGGAGAAACAATGAAGCACAGAAAGTACCACAATTGGAAGGGATACAAAATATGGAAAAAAAAAAAAAAAAGAAACAACAGGTCTCTAATTGCATGGGTGTATTTCTTTTTTTTTTATGTTGAAGGCTCTAGATACAGACAAAAGTCCACATCAAAGCCAGGTCTTACTGAAATAAAGGAAACCCTCAATTCAATGGAATAATAGGGGAGTAGGGGTGTCCATTAAATCCGCAAGTCCACTAAATCGAATGTAACCTTTTCTGTGCTATATCTAAGTTCACAGGCTTTCTTTTAACTCTCTCTATCACTGTAGGGTTTACTGTGTGGTATGATAGTAAGGCGATGGGCTACTGGAAGCATTGCCAGGCAGTTGGAGGCAGGAGTCAGACTGAGATAGAGGTGATACTTCTTTGATGTGAGGATGGATTACTTCCTTTCATTGCACCTCTTACATGGCACAGATTAGGATTCAAACCTATGTGGGAAAATCCCAAGATATCACAAGGCTGCTCCCCTTCTTCTGGAGTTGGGGTGCACCCAAGGCAACGGAAGAACCAATCTAGACAGCGAGAAGATGGATACTTTCTACAAAAAAATGGGGAATCATGGCCCACACACCCTTAGCCCACTTCTCCCACTCCAATGGATGTGCCAAAGCATCGGTAAAGGCAGCAAAATGGATGTCAAGGGGGCAGCACGGGTGTTAGAGGTAGCCTGCACAACAACAAAGCAACTCAGGCTACGCTCTATTATCTCAACATCCCCCTAAGAGAAGGGAATAAGTCACTCACACAAGTGGCAGCAGGAAGACAGTTGTGAGATGGTGTCCCATAGCCCCGGCAACATTATTGGAAAACTAGCAATGGAGAACTGCTCTATGAAACAGGGAGCGGGCCATAGCAGAGAGCAAGGCTCACATGCAGGGCAGCCCAGCAGGTGATGCCACTATGCTGGCCAGGCTGTCTGTGTGCACCCGTCTGTATGCAGGACGTCACATCAAAGGTGTGGGGCAGGTTGAGCATGGTAGTGGTGGTGAAGCCACATAGACAAGACTCGGTGAAGCTGGACGGCAGTGGCTACCTGTCTTTGCAAAACCAACGTCACCTACACCCCTGGGTGCTGATCCCCATGACACCCATGGATCAAGGGGAATACCCACCAGCAGTGGCTCTGCCCCCATGTGTCGACACCCAGCCTCAGGTGGTGGCACCCTCACTGTGTGAGACAATGCCCTACATACCTGCAAGATTATGTTTGTGGTGGCTCCTGTGATGTGAACACACTAATCTGTGTCATTTTTGTTCTGCTTACATGTAACGAAAGTGTATTGTTGCTGAGCAGTGACTTAAGTGTCTATTTGCCTTATCCCTTAATGAATTTCAATTTCATCTTTTTTTCCTTTTAGTTGTTTTTCTTTTTGTTGTAACAAAATGTCACATCTAGTTGCCAAAATATCGTGAGGGGGTGTAGGGTTTAGTGTGTGGTACAATGGTTGAGTGGTGGGCACCCGACAGCAGGGGAACACTTGCTGGTCAGTTGGAGGCAGGAATCAGACAAAGGTGACGACACTCCACTTCTGTGAAAGGACACTTCTTTATAATGAGGTGAGGGCAGAATACATGCTTTCGTTGCACGTCTTACAATCACCTGATGCCATTTTCCTTTGTAAGAATTGCAAAAATATCTAATAAAGTCACAATTCTGAAATAAAAGAAACACTGTATATAACCTGATCGTAGTATAGCTTGAGGTAGACTTAGACCGAAACAAGGTGAGTCTACTCCAAGCTACCAAAAACAAGTGCAATATGAAATGCGCATGTTGCAGTATGTGAGATTTTTTCATCTTTTCAATTATCATTAATTAATGTACTGTATTATTATTTGTCCATTAAATCTGAAATCTGTTATATCAGGGTCCGTTAGATCGTGGGTTTACTGTAAAGAGAGAATTATGAAACAAAAAAGAAAAGACAAGGGAAAGTATTTATGAATTTTTGAGAAAGCTATGCATTTGGTAGAGATAGAAGCATCATCAAATAAGAGAGTAATCTACCCAAGGAGTGTCAAAAAAGAAGTTACATAAGTTGTTCCAGTCAGCTTTGTTCAGGTGTCAGTATTCATGCTTAAAAGGGGCTACTGGAGGGGAGGGTGCCATTAGAATACATACATTTATGAATGCGTGATTAGATGCATCAACTGGAGGCGAGATTGTGTATTTACAATGAGATGGACTAGAAGTGAATAACAAATCCAGAATATTATAAGAGTGGTCACTACAATCAGGTATATTGGGAGAAAATTTGTTCTAAGTCATTGAGAATGGAGAACATGAAGGCTTTCATCCCTCCACCATTCATATGGGAGGAATTCAACCATTTCCTATGGTGAACATTGAAATCCTCTAGGAAGAGGATTTTGGCTCGTGGATGAGATTTCACGGTCTCATGGCATGAGTTCTGATAGTCGAAGGACATAAAATTTGCAGAATTAGGAGAGCAATAGGTGAAACAGAGGATAAGTGTGTTTGTAAGGAGGCAGACTTTGAGCCACATAACATCAAAGTTTGGAGACTCAAGGTCTCTGAGGCATGCAACAGGTCTTTTTATGATGGAATAAGCACAGACACCACCCTTGAAATGCAATTGTGAGGGGAGTGTATCATTACATATGAAAAAAGGGACTAGCGACATCATTAGACAACTGTGTCTCAAAGAGAAGATATTAGAGGAGGTACTAAACAGATGGTGTTCAACTGAGGAGAGGTTACTAGAGAGACCATGAATGTTGGTATAGTGAACAGAAAAAGAGGAAGGTCTCACAGAGAGGGAGAGGTCACAGGAGGGGCCAGTACTACTACTGCCAGAGCCCTCCCTCTTATTAGCAGTAAGGTCAGGCAGAAACCTGGAGATTCTTAGCATCACTAGATGCTGGGGACTAGGCGCCATAGATATGACAGACTCTGTCATGATGATTTCTATGTTTGAGTGGACAGGAATTGAGAAGAGTACCTATGTGAAAATGTAATAATAATAAGCAAGGTTTAATTAGGTGCATGGTGATTGTAAGAAGATTGTAGGACTAGCTTGTTGGCCCATTCTGATGAAACAGAAAGTAAGCCCAACTTAAGCCAATAGGAAGGGCAAATCAGAACCTTTAGCAGCCAGTTCTGGTCATTCTCTTGTCCACCAGATTTATCCTAGCATGAAGGATTTATTTCTAGTTTTTCCATACCTCTATGTAAACCAATAGTGCCTGGAAAATGGCATACGGGTGTTAATGTCGGTAAAGGCTGTACTTCTCTAATCCAGCACCCTGTGGTCCGGCATTTCCCATGGTTCAGCATGTTTTGATTCTGCCACCAAAAGTTTGTGAATCTGCCACCAGGGCAGTGTTGTTACCAGCGCTAAGGCACCAAAATTTGTTTACAGTGTAGCTGAGCTAATTAAGTCCTGTTAGTTTTCTATCTTCAGTTTTTTGCTGAAAATGAAATCCAGAAAGGTTTAAAGTTTCAGGAAAACTTTAAAAGGTGCCAGGGGAACAGAATTAGACAGTGCACTTATAAAGTGGTTTAAGCTCCCACGTAATGAAGGTGTAAGCATTTTTGGGGAGATGCTCATCGAGCAGGCCAAAGTTTTTCGTAGAGAATTAAAGCTAGACTATGACTGAATATTCACAAGGATGATTACACAAGTTTAAGAGGAGACATGGAATTTCAGTGCATAGTGTGTGCAGAGAAAAGTGTAGTACTGACAAAGAAGCTTGCAGTGCAAGGTCGCATTAAAAGAATCGATAAAAACTCCGATTCTCAATTAAACAACCAATAGCAATATGTACAGGGCAAGAGAGAGTGTATGAGCCTGCTGCCTGGCTGGGACCGACACAGTAACAAGAGTTGACCAAAGCCAACTACCAACCTATTGTCCTTCGTTACATTAACTAATCACAAACCTGTGACAAAATTTGTGGATGAATTTGCAAAGTTAGTAGAAGCATAAAACTTAGCACCAGAACAATTGTATAATGCTGATGATTCTGCTCTATATTGGCATCGAATGCCACGAAAAACCCTTGCCCAAGATATTGTGGAGTTTCTATCTGGGGGTGCTTCTAATGTAATCTAATGTAACAATAAAAAACTTGTTTCGAAGCATCAATACTTGTACTATTTCCTGTTCAAAGCTAATTTCTACCTTTGATAACATGACAATATGTATGTGGAATGAGCTGGCAAGACTAGGGGTTGGGCAGATATTTACATAGGGGGGGGTTCGCTTTGGGATCAATTTCTGTTTTTCAGCATTTTCTGTGGTCCGGCAATGGCCACATCCCAAGGTTGCAAGATTAAAGAGGTTCAACCTGTAATGTGGGCATGCATGAAGGGAGAGACAGTGTTGATGTGAAAATTCATGTTATAAGGCAAGATGAAGCTAGTACTCACACTGTAACGTGTTTTCAGGAGTATGGTGGCTTTATTTTTCATACTTCTGCATACTTTTGTGAGCAACAGATCCATAATGTCTGGAAAATGGCATACAGGTGTTAGTGTTGGTAATGTTGGCAAGAATTTAAAGAAAAGCAACGGTTAAGATCTGAAACATGCAAGTTAAAAGTCTTACAGATAACAGTTAATACCCATCACTCCTCTCCTATCTGTGAGCTCAACCAAAAAAGAAATGATAGAGTACAGCCTTAAGCCAATCATCAACTCTGGCCACCAGCTTCAAGCACTCTCCTGCCCACCATATTCATCCTACCTAGCACTATTTGTTTATTTCTTGTCTTTCCTCTTAATTCTGTTTAAATAAGAGATCCAAACTGTCTGGTAAATACTCTGCAGGTGTTAGAAGTATGAATTCTGTTGAACTGGAAAAAGTAAATGAGGAAAAAGACTTGGGTGTAATAACTTCTGGTGACCTACAGCCAAGTAGGCTATGCACAGAAGCAGTGAAAAAAAAAAGTCTTGGATTCAGAAGCAAGGACTTTGAATTTAAGTCCTGAGAAATCATCTTTGCTCTTTCATTTCATTGTTTTTTTCCACGTTTTGAATGTGTTCAGTTTTGGTTCCCCTAACTTATAAAAAATGTCAAGCAACAAAGATGATTCCTGGACTGAGAGACAAATCATACAAGAGCAGATTAAATAACTTAAATCTGTTTAGCTCAGAGAAGAGCAAGTTACGAGACATTCTAATACAAGTCTTTGAAACGATCAAAGGCTTTGATAACCTTGATGTACCAAGTTGCTTTGGACATGATTCATCAGATTTTACTCATAGTGATGGATACAAACTTATGGGCAAATGTTTTACCTCGAATGAGGTGAAGTACTTCTTGAACAGGATTGTAAACATATGGGACGGTTTGCCATTTAGATTGGTTGATAGCACTGCATGTACGTTTAAGAATAGACTCAATATTACTTTGCTTCAAGTCCATGACTAACATTTGTGCCTACTTAGTCACAATGACAATTTGCAGGTTATTCTCTTTGAATTACCTGCATATCTTCTAACTTTTCCTGCAAAAATCAGCGAGTTTCTGATATCTTCCACTATTAGAAACAGCCTTGAAAGGATTCAATGGTCAGTTGCTGTATGAATTCCTCTGTAGTTCTTTGTATGACAAGTAGAGAAAGTTGCAGGATATCACACCCAATGCTTCAGACTCAGACAAAAAACTTAGGTTGGGAAATGCTGTAATGGAGTAGCAGTTTTAACAATGTTATATGGTTGTGAAGCATGGGCTATAGATAGGGTTGTATAGAGGAGGGTGGATGTGTTGGAAATGAAATGTTTGAGGACAATATGTGGTGTGAGGCAGTTTGATCAAGTAAGTAATGAAAGGGTAAGAGAGATGTGTGGAAATAAAAAGAGTATGGTTGACAGAGCAGAGCAGAAGAAGGTGTGTTGAAATGATCTGGGCATATGGAGAGAATGAGTGAGGAAAGATTGACAAAGAGGATATATGTGTCAGAGGTGGAGGGAACAAAGAGAAGCAGGAAACCAAATTGGAGGTGGAAGGATGGTGTGAAAAAGATTTTGAGTGATCAGAGCCTGAACATACAAGGGAGTAAAAGGTGTGCAAAGAATAGAGTGAACTGGAACGATGGGGTATTCTGGGATCGAAATGCAGCCAATGGACTGAACCAGGGCATGTGAGGCATCTGGGGTAAACCATGGAAAGGTCTCTGGGGCCTGGATGTGGATAGGGAGCTGTGGATTTGATGCATTACACAAGACAGCTAGAGACTGTGCATGAACGAATCTGGCCTTTTTCTGTCTGTTTTCCTGGAGTTACATTGCTGACACGGGGGAGGTGAAAGCTGTTTCCGGTGGGGCAGGGTAGTGCCTGGAATGGATGAAGGCACCCAAGTATGAATATGCACATGTGTATATATGTATATGTCTGTGTATGTATATGTTATGTATATGTTGAAGTGTATATGTATGTATATATGCATGTATGGGCGTTTGTGTATGTACATGTGTACATGGGTGGGTTGGGCCATTCCTTGTCTATTTCCTAGCCCTACCTCACTGATGTGGGAGATGGCAATTAAGTACAATAAAATATGAATAAATGGAAGAAGGTGAGAGCAAATGACGTAAGGGGAGTAGGAGAGGAATGGGATGTATTTAGAGAAGCAGTGATGGCTTGTGCAAAAGATGTTTGTGGCATGAGAAAGGTGGGAGGTGGGGTGATTAGAAAGGGTAGTGAGTGGTGGGATGAAGAAATACGATTGTTAGTGAAAGAGAAGAGAGAGGCGTTTGGACGATATTTGCAGGGAAGTAGTATGAATGACTGGGAGATGTATAAAAGAAAGAGGCAGGAGGTCAAGGGAAAGCTGCATGTGGTGAAAAGGAGGACAAACTCTAAGGAGAATAAAAAGATATTTTGGAAGATGGTAAATACAGTGTGTAAGACAAGAAAACAAATGGGAACATTGGTGAAGGGGGGTAATGGGGAGGTAATAACAAGTAGTGGTGAAGTGAGAAGGAGATGGAGTGAGTATTTTGAAGGTTTGTTGAATGTGTTTGATGATAAGAATGGCAGATATATGGTGTTTTGGTCAAGGTGGAGTGCAAAGTGAGAGGGTCAGGGAAAATGGTTTGGTAAACAGAGAAGAGGTAGTGAAAGCTTTGCGGAAGATGAAAGCCGACAAGGCAGCAGGCTTGGATGGTATTGCAGTGAAATTTATTAAAAAAGGGGTGACTGCTGTTGACTGGTTGGTAAGGATATTCAATGCATGTCTGGCTCATGGTGAAGTGCCTGAAGATTGGCGGAATGCATGCATAGTGCCATTGTACAAAGGCAAAGAGGATGATAAAGGTGAATGTTCTATATATATTTTATATTTATATTCATTATATTTTATCGCTGTCTCCCGCATTAACGAGGCAGCACAAGGAAACAGATGAAAGAATGGCCCAACCCACCCACATACACATGTATATACATACACATCCACAAACGCACATATACATAACTATACATTTCAACGTATGTATATATATATAAATATATATATATATATATATATATATATATATATATATATATATATATATATATATATATATATATATATATGGAGCAGGGGGCTGGAAATCCTCCCCTCCTCTCGTTTTTTTTTTAAATTTTCCAAAAGAAGGAACAGATGGGGCCAGGTGAGGACATTCCAAAAAAGGCCCAGTCCTCTGTTCTTAGCGCTACCTCGCTAACGCGGGAAATGGCGAATAGTTTAAAAAGAAAATATATATATATATATATATATATATATATATATATATATATATATATATATATATATATATATATATATATATATACATACATATATATATATATATATATATATATATATATATATATATATATATATATATATATATATATATATATATATATATCTTCCGCAAAGCTTTTACTACCTCTTCTCTGTTTACCAAATCATTTTCCCTAACCCTCTCACTTTGCACACCACCTCGACCAAAACACCCTATATCTGCCACTCTATCATCAAACACATTCAACAAACCTTCAAAATACTCACTCCATCTCCTTCTCACATCACCACTACTTGTTATCACCTCCCCATTAGCGCCCTTCACTAAAGTTCCCATTTGCTCCCTTGTCTTACGCACTTTATTTACCTCCTTCCAGAACATCTTTTTATTCTCCCTAAAATTTAATGATATTCTCTCACCCCAACTCTCATTTGCCCTCTTTTTCACCTCTTGCACCTTTCTCTTGACCTCCTGTCTCTTTCTTTTATATATCTCCCACTCAATTGCATTTCTTCCCTGCAAAAATCGTCCAAATGCCTCTCTCTTCTCTTTCAATAATAATCTTACTTCTTCATCCCACCACTCACTACCCTTTCTAATTAACCCATCTCCCACGCTTCTCATGCCACAAGCATCTATTGCGCAATCCACCACTGATTCGATAAATACATCCCATTCCTCCCCCACTCCCCTTACTTCCATTGTTCTCACCTTTTTCCATTCTGTACTCAGTCTCTCCTGGTACTTCCTCACACAAGTCTCCTTCCCAAGCTCACTTACTCTCACCACCCTCTTCACCCCAACATTCACTCTTCTTTTCTGAAAACCCATACAAATCTTCACCTTAGCCTCCACAAGATAATGATCAGACATCCCTCCAGTTGCACCTCTCAGCACATTAACATCCAAAAGTCTCTCTTTCGCGCGCCTGTCAATTAACATGTAATCCAATAACGCTCTCTGACCATCTTTCCTACTTACATACGTATACTTATGTATATCTCGCTTTTTAAACCAGGTATTCCCAATCACCAGTCCTTTTTCAGCACATAAATCTACAAGCTCTTCACCATTTCCATTTACAACACCGAACACCCCATGTATACCAATTATTCCTGGCAAGGCAGCAGGTTTGGATGGTATTGCAGTGGAATCTATTAAAAAAGGGGGTGACTGTATTGTTGACTGGTTGGTAAGGTTATTTAATGTATGTATGACTCATGGTGAGGTGCCTGAGGATTGGCAGAATGCTTGCATAGTGCCATTGTACAAAGGCAAAGGGGATAAGAGTGAGTGCTCAAATTACAGAGGAATAAGTTTGTTGAGTATTCCTGGTAAATCATATGGGAGGGTATTGATTGAGAGAGTGAAGGCATGTACAGAGCATCAGATTGGGGAAGAGCAGTGTGGTTTCAGAAGTGGTAGAGGATGTGTGGATCACGTGCTTGCTTTGAAGAATGTATGTGAGAAATACTTAGAAAAGCAAATGGATTTGTATGTAGCATTTATGGATCTGGAGAAGGCATATGATAGAGTTGATAGAGATGCTCTGTGGAAGGTATTAAGATTATATGGTGTGGGAGGCAAGTTGCTAGAAGCAGTGAAAAGTTTTCATCGAGGATGTAAGGCATGTGTACGTGTAGGAAGAGAGGAAAGTGATTGGTTCTCAGTGAATGTAGGTTTGCGGCAGGGGTGTGTGATGTCTCCATGGTTGTTTAATTTGTTTATGGATGGGGTTGTTAGGGAGGTGAATGCAAGAGTTTTGGAAAGAGGGGCAAGTATGAAGTCTGTTGTGGATGAGAGAGCTTGGGAAGTGAGTCAGTTGTTGTTCGCACATGATACAGCACTGGTGGCTGATTCATGTGAGAAACTGCAGAAGCTGGTGACTGAGTTTGGTAAAGTGTGTGAAAGAAGAAAGTTAAGAGTAAATGTGAATAAGAGCAAGGTACAGTACGGTTGAGGGTCAAGTCAATTGGGAGGTAAGTTTGAATGGAGAAAAATTAGAGGAAGTAAAGTGTTTTAGATATCTGGGAGTGGATCTGGCAGCGGATGGAACCATGGAAGCGGAAGTGAATCATAGGGTGGGGGAGGGGGCAAAAATCCTGGGACCCTTGAAGAATGTGTGGAAGTCGAGAACATTATCTCGGAAAGAAAAATGGGTATGTTTGAAGGAATAGTGGTTCCAACAATGTTGTATGGTTGCGAGGCGTGGTGTGGAAATAAAAAGAGCGTGGTTGAGAGAGCAGAAGAGGGTGTTTTGAAATGGTTTGGGCACATGGAGAGAATGAGTGAGGAAAGATTGACCAAGAGGATATATGTGTCGGAGGTGGAGGGAACGAGAAGTGGGAGACCAAATTGGAGGTGGAAAGATGGAGTGAAAAAGATTTTGTGTGATCGGGGCCTGAACATGCAGGAGGGTGAAAGGAGGGCAAGGAATAGAGTGAATTGGATTGATGTGGTATACCGGGGTTGACGTGCTGTCAGTGGATTGAACCAGGGCATGTGAAGCGTCTGGGGTAAACCATGGAAAGCTGTGTAGGTATGTATATTTGCGTGTGTGGACGTATGTATATACATGTGTATGGGGGTGGGTTGGGCCATTTCTTTCGTCTGTTTCCTTGCGCTACCTCGCAAACGCGGGAGACAGCGACAAAGCAAAAAAAAAAAAGAAAAAAAAAATATATATATATACACCGGAAAGGGAGCTAGAGACTGAGTGTGAATGAATGGGGCCTTTGGTGTCTTTCCTAGCGCTACCTCGCACACATGAGGGGAGAGGGGGGTTGTTATTCCATGTGTGGTGAGGTGGCGATGGGAACAAATAAAAGCAGACAGTATGAATTATGTACATGTGTATACATGTATATGTCTGTGCGTGTATATATATGTGTACATTGAGATGTATAGGTATGTATATTGGTGTGTGTGGACGTGTATGTATATACATGTCTATGTGTGCTGGTTGGGCCATTCTTTCGTCTGTTTCCTTGCGCTACCTCGCTAACGCGGGAGACAGCGACAAAGGAAAATAATTAAATAAATATATATATATATGTGTTAGTGGTTTTGATGCACGAGACCGGGTTATAGTGATGGGTGATTTGAATGCAAAGGTGAGTAATGTGGCAGTTAGGGAATAATTGGTATACATGGGGTGTTCAGTGTTGTAAATGGAAATGGTGAAGAGCTTGTAGATTTATGTGCTGAAAAAGGACTGGTGATTGGGAATACCTGGTTTAAAAAGCAAGATATACATAAGTATACATATGTAAGTAGGAGAGATGGCCAGAGAGCGTTATTGGATTACGTGTTAATTGACAGGCGTGCGAAAGAGAGACTTTTGGATGTTAATGTGCTCAGAGGTGCAACTGGAGGGATGTCTGATCATTATCTTGTGGAGGCTAAGGTGAAGATTTGTATGGGTTTTCAGAAAAGAAGAGTGAATGTTGGGGTGAAGAGGGTGGTGAGAGTAAGTGAGCTTGGGAAGGAGACTTGTGTGAGGAAGTACCAGGAGAGACTGAGTACAGAATGGAAAAAGGTGAGAACAATGGAAGTAAGGGGAGTGGGGGAGGAATGGGATGTATTTAGGGAATCAGTGATGGATTGCACAAAAGATGCTTGTGGCATGAGAAGAGTGGGAGGTGGGTTGATTAGAAAGGGTAGTGAGTGGTGGGATGAAGAAGTAAGATTATTAGTGAAAGAGAAGAGAGAGGCATTTGGACGATTTTTGCAGGGAAAAAATGCAATTGAGTGGGAGATGTATAAAAGAAAGAGACAGGAGGTCAAGAGAAAGGTGCAAGAGGTGAAAAAGAGGGCAAATGAGAGTTGGGGTGAGAGAGTATCATTAAATTTTAGGGAGAATAAAAAGATGTTCTGGAAGGAGGTAAATAAAGTGCGTAAGACAAGGTAGCAAATGGGAACTTCAGTGAAAGGCGCAAATGGGGAGGTGATAACAAGTAGTGGTGATGTGAGAAGGAGATGGGTGAGTATTTTGAAGGTTTGTTGAATGTGTTTGATGATAGAGTGGCAGATATAGGGTGTTTTGGTCGAGGTGGTGTGCAAAGTGAGAGGGTTAGGGAAAATGATTTGGTAAACAGAGAAGAGGTAGTAAAAGCTTTGCCGAAGATGAAAGCCGGCAAGGCAGCAGGTTTGGATGGTATTGCAGTGGAATTTATTAAAAAAGGGGGTGACTGTATTATTGACTGGTTGGTAAGGTTATTCAATGTATGTGACTCATGGTGAGGTGCCTGAGGATTGGCGGAATGCGTGCATAGTGCCATTGTACAAAGGCAAAGGGGATAAGAGTGAGTGCTCAAATTACATAGGTATAAGTTTGTTGAGTATTCCTGGTAAATTATATGGGAGGGTATTGATTGAGAGGGTGAAAGCATGTACAGAGCATCAGATTGGGGAAGAGCAGTGTGGTTTCAGAAGTGGTAGAGGATGTGTGGATCAGGTGTTTGCTTTGAAGAATGTATGTGAGAAATACTTAGAAAAGCAAATGGATTTGTATGTAGCATTTATGGATCTGGAGAAGGCATATGATAGAGTTAATAGAGATGCTAACCTTCCACAGAGCATCTCTATCAACTCTATCCTATGCCTTCTCCAGATCCATAAATGCTACATACAAATCCATTTGCTTTTCTAAGTATTTCTCATGACATTCTTTTCACTGCTTCTAACAACTTGCCTCCCACACCATATATTCTTAATACCTTCCATAGAGCATCTCTATCAACTCTATCCTATGCCTTCTCCAGATCCATAAATGCTACATACAAATCCATTTGCTTTTCTAAGTATTTCTCATGACATTTTTCAAAGCAAACACCTGATCCACACATCTTCTACCACTTCTGAAACCACACTGCTCTTCCCCAATCTGATGCTCTGTACATGCCTTCATCCTCTTAATCAATACCCTCCCATATAATTTACCAGGAATACTCAACAAACTTATACCTCTGTAATTTGAGCACTTACTCTTATCCCCTTTGCCTTTGTACAATGGCACTATGCAAGCATTCCGCAAATCCTCAGGCACCTCACCATGAATCATACATACATTAAATAACCTTACCAGCCAGTCAACAATACAGTCACCCCTTTTTTAATAAATTCCACTGCAATACCATCCAAACCTGCTGCCTTGCCGGCTTTCATCTTCTGCAAAGCTTTTACTACCTCTTCTCTGTTTACCAAATCATTTTCCCTAACCCTCTCACTTTGCACACAACCTCAACCAAAACACCCTATATCTGCCACTCTATCATCAAACACATTCAACAAACCTTCAAAATACTCACTCCATCTCCTTCTCACATCACCACTACTTGTTATCACCTCCCCATTAGCCCCCTTCACTGAAGTTTCCATATATATATATATATATATATACATATATATATACATATGGGAGTGGGGGTGCTGGGAATCCTCCCCTCTTGTTTTTTTTTTTTCTTTTTCTTTTTCCAAAAGAAGGAACAGAGAAGGGGGGTCAGGTGAGGATATTCCCTCAAAGGCCCAGTCCTCTGTTCTTAACGCTACCTTGCTAATGCGGGAAATGGCGAATAGTTTGAAAGAAAGAAAAATATATACATATATACAATATATACATATATACATAGCCACACAGATATGATGTGATGCAGCAGTAGCTTGTTCAATACTGTGTGGTCTAGCGAGTGGTGGGGGCACATAAGCAGCCAGTTCTGGGGCAAAAACCAAAGTTATACGTATAGAAAAGGGAATATCAAACAACACTGCAGCATAGGGCAAGTGGATCAAGTTTTGAAGTTGGTCTTGGAGCAATAATAAATCGATTGCTTCCAATTCAACTCCGTAAAGTAAGAATGGAGAGCTATAACCACCACAGATGTGAAAGCAGCACTTCATACAAGGACTGATCAATCCTTTGTATAAACGGAGCAACTGTTTTGAAGAAAAGAATTTCGACATATACATGGGACTCCCAGTTTCTTAAGAGGTTGACTTGGCTATTCCTAATGAGGGGTTTCCAAGACAGAGTGAATGTTACAGCAATACCAAATATGTTCAAAGAGTCATGAGGTGGAATTACAGATCCTTCAAGCGAGAGAGGAAAGTTGGGAGGAGTTCTCGATATAGATAAGGGCAGAAACTGTCTTGCCAGGCATTGAACTTATCCACATTGTGTCTACTCTAATGAGATACCCTGTCTAAGTTTCCTGAGAAAAACGTGCAGAGACGAGATGAAGATCGTACAAGAAAAGGATATGGAAGATATGGAGAATGCAGTGTTGAGTTGTCAGCATATAAGTGCATTTGGTTATTTGCAAAGAAAGGAAATTGTTCATAAAAAGGGAAAAAGTGTAGGTGACAGGGCAGAGCCTTGAGGAACACCGCAGTTAATGGAGAAAAGGGTGATCCATCAACAACTAAGGAGACAGATTGGCACAGAGGAAACTAGATATGAGGGAGCAAAGTGATTGGAGGAAGCCAAAAGAAAGGAGGTTAAGAGATGAAACCCCGATGCCAAACCCTGTTAAAAGCTTTTTATATATCAAGGTTTACTACACAGAATTCAAACAAAATCTTTCAGGATGATGACAAGACATTAGAAAGAAAAGAAAGAATATCACCAAAGGAATCTCGTTTTTATGGAAGCCATTACTGGTGATCAGAGGGGAGAATGTGAGACTCACGACGTCTGAGGATATGAGAGTTAAGGAGGGATTCAGAATTTGGAAATAGCAGCTGTCAAAGCAACTAGACAACAGTTATAGGGGTTAGAACAGTCATACTTCTTTGAGATGAGATGTACCGACACGTTTCTAGGAAGAATGATAAGTTCTGATTTTTAAACAGAAATGGAGCAGATGAGCAAGCACAAGTGCAAGCATGAAAACATGCTATGAGCTAACCCAAAAGTAGGGTAAACCAAGTTCGGGCAGTGTGAGTTAGGAGAAAGGCGAAGTAAGCCAAGCTAAGGTAATGTGGGCTGATGAAAGTAATACAGTTCAGGGTACAGTTATGCAAGTCATATGCAAGGCAATACAGAGTAGGTTACTATGGTTTGCTGCAGATCAGACTTGGTATGGGGCAGAAGAAAGATAAGGCAAGTTTAGGTAGTAAGGACTAGAATAAAGGAGATGTAAACCAACTTTAGGAGGCATGGGCCAGATGAAAGTTTACTGGGCTATGTTCAGGAGAAAAGGGCTGATGAAAGGTAAGGTAGGCTAAGTTAAGGTGTGGGCCATATGAAAGATGTGGTATGCTAGGTTATGGCGGTATGAGGCATGCAAGGAGAGGAAGACCAAGTTATGAAACCATGAGCGACAGGACAGGTGAGTTACGTCGTTAAATTAGCGTAGGCCATGAGAAAGGTGAGGCTGGCTGAGTACTTGGTATGAGTGTCTGTGTCAAAGGGCAATAAGGTTAGTTACCTCGAGGAATAAAGGGCCGAGCCGCTGGGTGGGGAGGAGTGTGGGCTTGGAGGAGGACACCTCACCCTGCTGCACCGCGCCTTCCCCCGCCCCCTCCGCCGCCTTGATGCGCTGGATCTGGAAAACAGAAATATTATTCATCACACAAGCTGATACACAATAATCCACTCAAGAGTATGACAGAATATGAGACAAGAAAGGAAAAATATAATCATTCACAACAATGCAAACCCACATAACAGCCTGTGTATATATATATATATATATATATATATATATATATATATATATATATATATATATATATATATATATATATATTTTTTTTTTTTTTTTTTAATTTTCCAAAAGAAGGAACAGAGAAGAGGGCCAGGTGAGGATATTCCCTCAAAGGCCCAATCCTCTGTTCTTAACGCTACCTCGCTATCGCGGGAAGTAGCGAATAGTATGAAAAAAAAAAAAAAAAAAAAATATATATATATATATATATATATATATATATATATATATATATTATCCCTGGGGGATAGGGGAGAAAGAATACTTCCCACGTATTCCCTGCGTGTCGTAGAAGGCGACTAAAAGGGGAGGGAGCGGGTGGCTGGAAATCCTCCCCTCTCGTTTTTTTTTTTTGATTTTCCAAAAGAAGGAACAGAGAAGGGGGCCAGGTGAGGATTTTCCCTCTAAGGCCCAGTCCTCTGTTCTTAACGCTACCTCGCAAACGCGGGAAATGGCGAATAGTATGAAAAAAAAAAAAAAAAAAAAAAAATATATATATATATATATATATATATATATATATATATCCCTCCCTGGGGATAGGGGAGAAAGAATACTTCCCACGTATTCCCTGCGTGTCGTAAAAGGCAACTAAAAGGGGAGGGAGCAGGAGGCCGGAAATCCTCCCCTCTCATTATTCTTTTTTTAGTTTTCCAAAAGAAGGAACAGAGAAGGGGGCCAGGTGAGAATATTCCCTCAAAGGCCCCAACTACTTGAACTATTATACAGTCCCTTAGCCTAGCGGTTAGCATGCCTGCCTCTTGCACAAGGGGTCCCAGGTTCGATCCTGGCTGTTGGAGCTTTGTATGTTCTATGAAGGTGCGCGTTCATATACACTTTATTCGTATTCATATAACTCCGCGTTGTACAGTCAGGTTCGGTAAAACGCTATCAGCTGGCTATGTGTTCTGTTCAGAAACAACCGATAGACCCCGTTGCTCACCATTGTGAGACGAAGGGTATTCGAGTACTTAGTATTTCGAATAGTTATTTCCTATTATACAGTCCCTTAGCCTAGCGGTTAGCATGCCTGCCTCTTGCACAAGGGGTCCCAGGTTTGACCTGGCTGTTGGAGCTTTGTATGTTCTATGAAGGTGCGCGTTCATATACACTTTATTCGTATTCATATAACTCCGCGTTGTACAGTCAGGTTCGGTAAAACGCTATCAGCTGGCTATGTGTTCTGTTCGGAAACAACCGAAAGACCCCGTTGCTCACAATTGTGAGACGAAGGGTACTCCAGTACTTAGTATTTCGAAGTTATTTCCTATTATACAGTCCCTTAGCCTAGCGGTTAGCATGCCTGCCTCTTGCACAAGGGGTCACAGGTTCGATCCTGGCTGTTGGAGCTTTGTATGTTCTATGAAGGTGCGTGTTCATATACACTTTATTCGTATTCATATAACTCCGCGTTGTACAGTCAGGTTCGGTAAAACGCTATCAGCTGGCTATGTGTTCTGTTCGGAAACAACCGATAGACCCTGTTGCTCACCATTGTGAGACGAAGGGTATTCGAGTACTTAGTATTTCGAATAGTTGTTTCCTATTATACAGTCCCTTAGCCTAACGGTTAGCATGCCTGCCTCTTCCACAAGGGGTCCCAGGTTCGATCCTGGCTGTTGGAGCTTTGTATGTTCTTTGAAGGTGCGCGTTCATATACACTTTATTCGTATATATATAAATATTTATCCCTGGGGATAGGGGAGAAAGAATACTTCCCACGTATTCCCTGCGTGTTGTAGAAGGCGACTAAAAGGGGAGGGAGTGGGTGGCTGGAAATCCTCCCCTCTCGTTTTTTTTTAATTTTCCAAAAGAAGGAACAGAGAAGGGGGACAGGTGAGGATTTTCCCTCTAAGGCCCAGTCCTCTGTTCTTAACGCTACCTCGCAAATGCGGGAAATGGCGAATAGTATGAAAAAAAAAAAAAAAAAATATATATATATATATATATATATATATATATATATATATATATATATATATATATATATATTTTTTTTTTCAAACTATTTGCCATTTCCCGCGTTAGCGAGGTAGCGTTAAGAACAGAGAACTGGGCCACTGAGGGAATATCCTCACCTGGCCCCCTTCTCTGTTCCTTCTTTTGGAAAATTAAAAAAAATTGAGAGGGGAGGATTTCCAGCCCCCTGCTCCCTCCCCTTTTAGTCGCCTTCTACGACACACAGGGAATACGTGGGAAGTATTCTTTCTCCCCTATCCCCAGGGATAATATATATATATATATATATATATATATATACTTAATCGCCATTTCCAGTGTGCGCAAAGTAGCGCAAGGAAACAGAAGAATGGCTCAACCCACCCACATACACATGTATATACATAATCGCCCACACACACACGCACATATACCTACCTATACATTTCAACATATACATAAATATACATACAGACATATAAATGTATACACATGCACATATTCATACTTGCTGCCTTCATCCATTCCTGTCGCCACCTCGACATATGCCTAGCAACCATATATAATTATTGGATCCAGTATTCCTTCACACATACCCTATTTTGCTCTCAGAAATAACGTTCTCACCTTCTACACACTGGTCAACGCTCCCAGAACCTTTGCCCCCTCCCCAACCCTGTGACTCACTTCCACTTCCATGGTTCCATCCGCAGCTAAATCTACTCCCAGATATCTAAAACACTTTACTTCCTCCAGTTTTTCTCCACTCAAATTTACCTTCCAATTAACTTGTCCCTCAACCCTACTGAATGTAATAACTTCCTCTTATTCACATTTCCTCTCAGTTTTCTTCTTTCACACATTTTAACAAATTCAGTTTCTCACTTGAATCAGCCGCCAGGGTTGTATCATCAGCGAATAACAACTGACTCGCTTCCCAAGCCCTCTCATCCACAAAAGACTGCATACTTGCTCCTCTTTCCAAAACTTTTGCATTCACCTCCCTAACCATCCCATCCAAACTTCCACAAAGCTTTCACTACCTCTTCACCATTTACCAAACCATTCTCCCTGACCCTCTCACTTTGCACACCACCTCGACCATAACACCCTATATCTGCCACTCTATCATCACACATTCAACAAACCTTCAAAATACTCACTCCATCTCCTCACTTCATCACTACTTGTTATTACCTCCCCATTTGCCCCCTTCACCCATGTTCCCATTTGTTCTCTTGTCTTATGCATTTCATTTACCTCCTTCCAAAACATCTTTTCCTTCTCCCTAAAATCTAATGATACTCTCACCTCACCTCTCATTTGCCCTCTTTTTCATCTCTTTTAAATTTTTTCTTTACCTTCTCCTGCTTTCTTTTATACATCTCCCAGTCATATGCACTACTTCACTACACAAATCGTCCAAACGCCTCTCTCTTCTCTTTCACTAACAATCTTCCTCCTTCATCCAACCACTCACTACCCTTTCTAATCTGCCCACCTCCCACCTTTATCATGTCACAAGCATCTTTTGTGCAAGCCATCACTGCTTCCCTAAATACATTCCATTCCTCCCCACTTCCCTTATGTCATTTGCTCACATCTTTTGCCATTCTTCACTCAATCTCGCCTGGTACTTCCTCACACAAGTTTCCTATCTAAGCTCACTTACTCTCACCACGCTCTTCACCCCAACATTCTTCTTTTCTGAAAACCTATACAAATCTTCACCTTCACATGCTAATGATCTGACATCCCTCCATATATATATTTTTTTTATTTTTATTTTGCTTTGTAGCGCAAGGAAACAGACGAAAGAATAGCCCAACCCTCCCACATACTCATGTATATACATACACGTCCACACACGCAAATATACATACCTATACATCTCAACGTATACATATATATACACACACACAGACATATAAATATATACACATGTACATAATTCATACTGTCTGCCTTTATTCATTCCCATCGCCACCTCGCCACACATGAAATAACAACCCCCTCCCCCCTCATGTGTGCGAGGTAGTGCTAGGAAAAGACAACAAAGGCCCCATTCGTTCACACTCAGTCTCTAGCTGTCATGTAATAATGCACCGAAACCACAGCTCCCTTTCCACATCCAGGACCCACAAAACTTTCCATGGTTTACCCCAGACGCTTCACATGCCCTGGTTCAATCCACTGACAGCACGTCCACCCCGGTATACCACATTGTTCCAATTCACTCATTCCTTGCACGCCTTTCACCCTCCTGCATGTTCAGGCCACGATCACTCAAAATCTTTTTCACTCCATCTTTCCACCTCCAATTTGGTCTCCCACTTCTCCTTGTTCCCTCCAACTCTGACACATATATCTTCTTGGTCAATCTTTCCTCACTCATTCTCTCTATGTGACCAAACCATTTCAAAACACCCTCTTCTGCTCTCTCAACCACACTCTTTTTATTACCCTATCATTAATTACTCGATCAAACCACCTCACACCACATATTGTCCTCAAACATCTCATTTCCAGTACATCCACCCTCCTCCGCACAACTGTATCCATAGCCCACACCTCGCAACCATACAACATTGTTGGAACCACTATTCTTTCAAACATACCCATTTTTGCTTTCCAAGATAATGTTTTAGACTTCCACACATTCTTCAAGGCTCCCAGAATTTTCGCCCCTCCCCCACCCTATGATTCACTTCCGCTTCCATGGTTCCATCCGCTGCCAAATCCAATCCCAGATATCTAAAACACTTCACTTCCTCCAGTTTTTCTCCATTCAAACTTACCTCCCAATGGACTTGACCCTCAACCCTACTGTACCTAATAACCTTGCTCTTATTCTTATTTACTCTCAACTTTCTTCTTTCACACACTTTACCAAACTCAGTCACCAGCTTTTGCAGTTTCTCACGTGAATCAGCCACCAGCGCTGTATCATCAGCGAACAACAACTGGCTCACTTCCCAAGCTCTCTCATCCACAACAGACTGCATACTTGCTCCTCTTTCCAAAACTCTTGCATTCACCTCCCTAACAACCCCATCCATTAACAAATTAAACAATCATGGGGACATCACACACCCCTGCCACAAACCTACATTCACTGAGAACCAATCACTTTCCTCTCTTCTTACATGTACACATGCCTTACATCCTCTATAGAAACTTTTCACTGCTTCTAAAAACTTGCCTCCCACACCATATATTCTTAATACCTTCCACAGAGCAACTCTATCAACTCTTATCATATGCCTTCTCCTGATCCATAAATACTACATACAAATCCATCTCCTTTTCTAAGTATTTCTCACATACATTCCTCAAAGCAAACACCTGATCCACACATCCTCTACCACTTCTGAAACCACACTGCTCTTCCCCAATCTGATGATCTGTACATGCCTTCACCCTCTCAATCAATACCCTCTGATATGATTTACAAGGAATACTCAACAAACTTATACCTCTGTAATTTGAGCACTCACCTTTGTCCCCTTTGCCTCTGTACAATGGCACTATGCAAGCATTCCGCCAATCCTCAGGCACCTCACCATGAATCCTACATACATTAAATAACCTTACCAACCAGTCAACAACACAGTCACCACCTTTTTTTATAAATTCCACTGGAATACCATCCAAACCCGCTGCCTTGCCGGCTTTCATCTTCCGCAAAGCTTTTACTACCTCTTCTCTGTTTACCAAATCATTTTCCCTAACCCTCTCACTCTGCACATCACCTCGACCAAAACACCCTATATCTGCCACTCTATCATCAAACACATTCAACAAAACTTCACAATACTCACTCCACCTCCTTCTCACATCACCACTACTTGTTATCACCTCCCCATTAGCACCCTTCACTGAAGTTCCCATTTGTTCCCTTGTCTTACGCACTTCCAAAACATCTTTTTATTCTCCCTAAAATCTAATGATACTCTTTCGGCCCAACTCTCATTTGCCCTCTTTTTCACCTCTTGCACCTTTCTCTTGACCTCCTGTCTCTTTCTTTTATACATCTCCCACTCATTTCCATCATTTCCCTGCAAAACTCGTCCAAATGCCTCTCTCTTCTCTTTCACTAATAATCTTACTTCTTCATCCCACCACTCACTACCCTTTCTAATCTGCCCACCTCCCACTCTTCTCATGCCACAAGCATCTTTTGCGCAAGCCATCACTGCTTCTCTAAATGCATCCCATTCCTCCCCCACTCCCCTTACCTAATTTGTTCTCACCTTTTTCCATTCTGTACTCAGTCTCTCCTGGTACTTCCTCACACAAGTCTCCTTCCCAAGCTCACTTACTCTCACCACTCTCTTCACCCCAACATTCTCTCTTCTTTTCTGAAAACCTCTACAAATCTTCACCTTCGCCTCCACAAGATAATGATCAGACATCCCTCCAGTTGCACCTCTCAGCACATTAACATCCAAAAGTCTCTCTTTTGCGCGCCTATCAATTAACACGTAATCCAATAACGCTCTCTGGCCATCTCTCCTACTTACATATGTATACTTATGTATATCTCTCTTTTTAAACCAGGTATTCCCAATCACCAGTCCTTTTTCAGCACATAAATCTACAAGCTCTTCACCATTTCCATTTACAACACTGAACACCCCATGTATACCAATTATTCCCTCAACTGCCACATTACTCACCTTTGCATTCAAATCACCCATCACTATAACCCAGTCTCGTGCATCAAAACCACTAACACACTCATTCAGCTGCTCCCAAAACACTTGCCTCTCATGATCTTTCTTCTCATGCCCAGGTGCATATGCACGAATAATCACACATCTCTCTCCATCAACTTTCAGTTTACCCATATCAATCTAGAGTTTACTTTCTTACCCTCTATCACATACTCTCACCACTCCTGTTTCAGGCGTAGTGCTACTCCTTCCCTTGCTCTTGTCCTCTCACTAACCCCTGACTTTACTCCCAAGACATTCCCAAACCACTCTTCCCCTTTACCCTTGAGCTCCATTTCACTCAGAGCCAAAACATCCAGTTTCCTTTCCTCAAACATACTACCTATCTCTCCTTTTTTCTCATCTTGGTTACATCCACACACATTTAGACACCCCAATCTGAGCCTTCGAGGAGGATGAGCACTCCCCGCATGACTCCTTCTTCTGTTTCCCGTTTTAGAAAGTTAAAATACAAGGAGGGGAGGGTTTCTAGCCCCCCGCTCCCGTCCCCTTTAGTCGCCTTCTACGACACGTGAGGAATGTGTGGAAAGTTTTCTTTCTCCCCTATCCCCAGGGATATATACATATATCCCTGGGGATTGGGGAGAAAGAATACTTCCCACGTATTCCCTGCGTGTCGTAGAAGGCGACTAAAAGGGGAGGGAGCGGGGGGGCTGGAAATCCTCCCCTCTCGTTTTTTTTTAAATTTTCCAAAAGAAGAAACAGAGAAGGGGGCCAGGTGAGGATATTCCCTCAAAGGCCCAGTCCTCTGTTCTTAGCGCTACCTTGCTAATGCGAGAAATGGCGAATAGTTTGAAAGAAAAGAAAATATATATATATTTTTGATGCATGAGACCGGGTTATTGTGATGGGTGATTTGAATGCAAAGATGAGTAATATGGCAGTTGAGGGAATAATTCGTGTACATGGGGTGTTCAGTGTTGTAAATGGAAATGGTGAAGAGCTTGTAGATTTATGTGCTGAAAAAGGACTGGCGATTGGGAATACCTGGTTTAAAAAGAGAGATATACATAAGTATATGTATGTAAGGAGGAAAGATGGTCAGAGAGCATTATTGGATTACATGTTAATTGATAGGCGCGCAAAAGAGAGACTTTTGGATGCTGATGTGCTGAGAGATGCAACTGGAGGGATATCTGATCATTATCTTGTGGAGGCGAAGGTGAAGATTTGTAGAGGTTTTCAGAAAAGAAGAGAGAATGTTGGGGTTAAGAGAGTGGTGAGAGTAAGTGAGCTTGGGAAAGACACTTGTGTGAGGAAGTAACAGGAGAGACTGAGTACAGAATGGAAAAAGGCGAGAACAAAGGACGTAAGGGGAGTGGGGGAGGAATGGGATGTATTTAGGGAAGCAGTGATGGATTGTGCAAAAGATGCGTGTGGCATGAGAAGCGTGGGAGGTGGGCAGATTAGAAAGGGTAGTGAGTGGTGGGATGAAGTAAGATGAATAGTGAAAGAGAAGAGAAAGGCATTTGGACGATTTTTGCTGGGAAATAATGCAAATGAGTGGGAAATGTATAAAAGAAAGAGGCAGGAGGTCAAGAGAAAGGTACAAGAGGCAAAAAAGAGGGCAAATGAGAGTTAGGATGAGAGAGTATCATTAAATGGTTTGGTCACATGGAGAGAATGAGTGAGGAAAGATTGACCAAGAGGATATATGTGTCAGAGGTGGAGGGAACGAGGAGAAGTGGGAGACCAAATTGGAAGTGGAAAGATGGAGTGAAAAAGATTTTGAGTGATCGGGGCCTGAACATGCAGGAGGGTGAAAGGCGTGCAAGGGATAGAGTGAATTGGAACGATGTGGTATACCGGGGTTGATGTGCTGTTAATGGATTGAACCAGGGAATGTGAAGCGTCTGGGGTAAACCATGGAAAGTTCTGTGGGGCCTGGATGTGGAAAGAGAGCTGTGGTTTCGATGCATAATTACATGACAGTTAGAGACTGAGTGTGAACGAATGTGGCCTTTGTTGTCTTTTCCTAGCGCTACCTCGCACACATGAGGGGGGAGGGGGTTGTTATTCCATGTGTGGCAAGGTGGCGATGGGAATGAATAAAGGCAGACAGTATGAATAATTGGTATACATGGGGTGTTCAGTGTTGTAAATGGAAATGGTGAAGAGCTTGTAGATATATGTGCTGAAAAAGGACTGGTGATTGGGAATACCTGGTTTAAAAAGTATACGTATACCTGGTTTAATAAGTATACGTATGTAAGTAGGAGAGATGGCCAGAGAGCGTTATTGGATTACGTGTTAATTGACAGGCGCGCGAAAGAGAGACTTTTGGATGTTAATGTGCTGAGAGGTGCAACTGGAGGGATGTCTGATCATTATCTTGTGGAGGCTAAGGTGAAGATTTGTATGGGTTTTCAGAAAAGAAGAGTGAATGTTGGGGTGAAGAGGGTGGTGAGAGTAAGTGAGCTTGGGAAGGAGACTTGTGTGAGGAAGTACCAGGAGAGACTGAGTACAGAATGGAAAAAGGTGAGAACAATGGAAGTAAGGGGAGTGGGGGAGGAATGGGATGTATTTAGGGAATCAGTGATGGATTGCGCAAAAGATGCTTGTGGCATGAGAAGAGTGGGAGGTGGGTTGATTAGAAAGGGTAATGAGTGGTGGGATGAAGAAGTAAGATTATTAGTGAAAGAGTAGAGAGAGGCATTTGGACGATTTTTGCAGGGAAAAAATGCAATTGAGTGGGAGATGTATAAAAGAAAGAGACAGGAGGTCAAGAGAAAGGTGCAAGAGGTGAAAAAGAGGGCAAATGAGAGTTGGGGTGAGAGAGTATCATTAAATTTTAGGGAGAATAAAAAGATGTTCTGGAAGGAGGTACATAAAGCGCGTAAGACAAGGAAACAAATGGGAACTTCAGTGAAGGGCGCAAATGGGGAGGTGATAACAAGTAGTGGTGATGTGAGAAGGAGATGGAGTGAGTATTTTGAAGGTTTATTGAATGTGTTTGATGATAGAGTGGCAGATATAGGGTGTTTTGGTCGAGGTGGTGTGCAAAGTGAGAGGGTTAGGGAAAATGATTTGGTAAACAGAGAAGAGGTAGTGAAAGCTTTCCGGAAGATGAAAGCCGACAAGGCAGCAGGTTTGGATGGTACTGCAGTGGAATTGATTAAAAAAGCGGGTGACTGTATTATTGACTGGTTGGTAAGGTTATTTAATGTATGTATGACTCATGGTGAGGTGCCTGAGGATTGGCGGAATGCGTGCATAGTTCCATTGTACAAAGGCAAAGGGGATAAGAGTGAGTGCTCAAATTAGAGAGGTATAAGTTTGTTGAGTATTCCTGGTAAATTATATGGGAGGGTATTGATTGAGAGGGTGAAGGCATGTACAGAGCATCAGATTGGGGAAGAGCAGTGTGGTTTCAGAAGTGGTAGAGGATGTGTGGATCAGGTGTTTGCTTTGAAGAATGTATGTGAGAAATACTTAGAAAAGCAAATGGATTTGTATGTAGCATTTATGGATCTGGAGAAGGCATATGATAGAGTTGATAGAGATGGTCTGTGAAAGGTATTAAGAATATATGGTGTGGGAGGCAAGTTGTTAGAAGCAGTGAAAAGTTTTTATCGAGGATGTAAGGCATGTGTACGTGTAGGAAGTGAGGAAAGTGATTGGTTCTCAGTGAATGTAGGTTTGCGGCAGGGGTGTGTGATGTCTCCATGGTTGATTAATTTGTTTATGGATGGGGTTGTTAGGGAGGTGAATGCAAGAGTTTTGGAAAGAGGGGCAAGTATGAAGTCTGTTGGGGATGAGAGAGCTTGGGAAGTGAGTCAGTTGTTGTTCGCTGGTGATACAGCGCTGGTGGCTGATTCATGTGAGAAACTGCAGAAGCTGGTGACTGAGTTTGGTAAAGTGTGTGAAAGAAGAAAGTTAAGAGTAAATGTGAATAAGAGCAAGGTTATTAGGTACAGTAGGGTTGAGGGTCAAGTCAATTGGGAGGTAAGTTTGAATGGAGAAAAACTGGAGGAAGTAAAGTGTTTTAGATATCTGGGAGTGGATCTGGCAACGGATGGAACCATGGAAGCGGAAGTGGATCATAGGGTGGGGGAGGGGGCGAAAATCCTGGGAGCCTTGAAGAATGTGTGGAAGTCGAGAACATTATCTCGGAAAGCAAAAATGGGTATGTTTGAAGGAATAGTGGTTCCAACAATGTTGTATGGTTGCGAGGCGTGGGCTATGGATAGAGTTGTGCGCAGGAGGATGGATGTGCTGGAAATGAGATGTTTGAGGACAATGTGTGGTGTGAGGTGGTTTGATCGAGTAAGTAATGTAAGGGTAAGAGAGATGTGTGGAAATAAAAAGAGCGTGGTTGAGAGAGCAGAAGAGGGTGTTTTGAAATGGTTTGGGCACATGGAGAGAATGAGTGAGGAAAGATTGACCAAGAGGATTTATGTGTCGGAGGTGGAGGGAACTAGAAGTGGGAGACCAAATTGGAGGTGGAAAGATGGAGTGAAAAAGATTTTGTGTGATCGGGGCCTGAACATGCAGGAGGCTGAAAGGAGGGCAAGGAATAGAGTGAATTGGATCGATGTGGTATACCTGGGTTGACGTGCTGTCAGTGGATTGAATCAGGGCATGTGAAGCGTCTGGGGTAAACCATGGAAAGCTGTGTAGGTATGTATATTTGCGTGTGTGGACGTGTATGTTTATACATGTGTATGGGGGTGGGTTGGGCCATTTCTTTCGTCTGTTTCCTTACGCTACCTCGCAAACGCGGGAGACAGCGACAAAGCAAAAAGAAAAAAAAAATGAATTATGTACATGTGTATATATGTATATGTCTGTGTGTGTGTATATTATGTATACAATGAGATGTATAGGTATGTATATATGCGTGCGTGGACGTGTATGTATATACATGTGTATGTGGGTGGGTTGGGCCATTCATTCATCTGTTTCCTTGTGCTACCTCGCTAACGCGGGAGAGAGCGACAAAGCAAAATAAAAAAAAGAATAAAAATAAAAAGATGTTTTGGAAGAGGTAAATAAAGCGCATAAGACAAGGAACAAATGGGAACATCAGTGAAGGGGGCTGATGGGGAGGTGATAACAAGAAGTGGTGATGTGAGAAGGAGATGGAGTGAGTATTTTGAAGGTTTATTGAATGTGTTTGATGATAGAGTGGCAGATATAGGGTGTTTTGGTCGAGGTGGTGTGCAAAGTGAGAGGGTTAGGGAAAATGATTTGGTAAACAGAGAAGAGGTAGTGAAAGCTTTCCGGAAGATGAAAGCCGACAAGGCAGCAGGTTTGGATGGTACTGCAGTGGAATTGATTAAAAAAGCGGGTGACTGTATTATTGACTGGTTGGTAAGGTTATTTAATGTATGTATGACTCATGGTGAGGTGCCTGAGGATTGGCGGAATGCGTGCATAGTTCCATTGTACAAAGGCAAAGGGGATAAGAGTGAGTGCTCAAATTAGAGAGGTATAAGTTTGTTGAGTATTCCTGGTAAATTATATGGGAGGGTATTGATTGAGAGGGTGAAGGCATGTACAGAGCATCAGATTGGGGAAGAGCAGTGTGGTTTCAGAAGTGGTAGAGGATGTGTGGATCAGGTGTTTGCTTTGAAGAATGTATGTGAGAAATACTTAGAAAAGCAAATGGATTTGTATGTAGCATTTATGGATCTGGAGAAGGCATATGATAGAGTTGATAGAGATGGTCTGTGAAGGTATTAAGATTATATGGTGTGGGAGGCAAGTTGTTAGAAGCAGTGAAAAGTTTTTATCGAGGATGTAAGGCATGTGTACGTGTAGGAAGTGAGGAAAGTGATTGGTTCTCAGTGAATGTAGGTTTGCGGCAGGGGTGTGTGATGTCTCCATGGTTGATTAATTTGTTTATGGATGGGGTTGTTAGGGAGGTGAATGCAAGAGTTTTGGAAAGAGGGGCAAGTATGAAGTCTGTTGGGGATGAGAGAGCTTGGGAAGTGAGTCAGTTGTTGTTCGCTGGTGATACAGCGCTGGTGGCTGATTCATGTGAGAAACTGCAGAAGCTGGTGACTGAGTTTGGTAAAGTGTGTGAAAGAAGAAAGTTAAGAGTAAATGTGAATAAGAGCAAGGTTATTAGGTACAGTAGGGTTGAGGGTCAAGTCAATTGGGAGGTAAGTTTGAATGGAGAAAAACTGGAGGAAGTAAAGTGTTTTAGATATCTGGGAGTGGATCTGGCAACGGATGGAACCATGGAAGCGGAAGTGGATCATAGGGTGGGGGAGGGGGCGAAAATCCTGGGAGCCTTGAAGAATGTGTGGAAGTCGAGAACATTATCTCGGAAAGCAAAAATGGGTATGTTTGAAGGAATAGTGGTTCCAACAATGTTGTATGGTTGCGAGGCGTGGGCTATGGATAGAGTTGTGTGCAGGAGGATGGATGTGCTGGAAATGAGATGTTTGAGGACAATGTGTGGTGTGAGGTGGTTTGATCGAGTAAGTAATGTAAGGGTAAGAGAGATGTGTGGAAATAAAAAGAGCGTGGTTGAGAGAGCAGAAGAGGGTGTTTTGAAATGGTTTGGGCACATGGAGAGAATGAGTGAGGAAAGATTGACCAAGAGGATATATGTGTCGGAGGTGGAGGGAACTAGAAGTGGGAGACCAAATTGGAGGTGGAAAGATGGAGTGAAAAAGATTTTGTGTGATCGGGGCCTGAACATGCAGGAGGCTGAAAGGAGGGCAAGGAATAGAGTGAATTGGATCGATGTGGTATACCTGGGTTGACGTGCTGTCAGTGGATTGAATCAGGGCATGTGAAGCGTCTGGGGTAAACCATGGAAAGCTGTGTAGGTATGTATATTTGCGTGTGTGGACGTGTATGTTTATACATGTGTATGGGGGTGGGTTGGGCCATTTCTTTCGTCTGTTTCCTTACGCTACCTCGCAAACGCGGGAGACAGCGACAAAGCAAAAAGAAAAAAAAAAATGAATTATGTACATGTGTATATATGTATATGTCTGTGTGTGTGTATATTATGTATACAATGAGATGTATAGGTATGTATATATGCGTGCGTGGACGTGTATGTATATACATGTGTATGTGGGTGGGTTGGGCCATTCATTCATCTGTTTCCTTGTGCTACCTCGCTAACGCGGGAGAGAGCGACAAAGCAAAATAAAAAAAAGAATAAAAATAAAAAGATGTTTTGGAAGAGGTAAATAAAGCGCATAAGACAAGGGAACAAATGGGAACATCAGTGAAGGGGGCTGATGGGGAGGTGATAACAAGAAGTGATGTAAGAAGATGGCGTGAGTATTTTGAAGATTTGTTGAATGTGTTTGATGATAGAGTAGCAGATATAGGGTGTTTTGGTCGAGGTGGTGTGCAAAGTGAGAGGGTTAGGGAGAATGATTTGGTAAACAGAGAAGAGGTAGTAAAAGCTTTACGGAAGATGAAAGCCGGCAAGAGCAGGTTTGGATGGTATTGCAGTGGAATTTATTAAAAAAGGGGTGATTGTATTGTTGACTGGTTGGTAAGGTTATTTAATGTACGTATGACTCATGGTGAGGTGCCTGAGGATTGGCGGAATGCTTGCATAGTGCCATTGTACAAAGGCAAAGGGGATAAGAGTGAGTGCACAAATTACAAGAGGTATAAGTTTGTTCAGTATTCCTGGGAAATTATATGGGAGGGTATTGATTGAGAGGGTGAAGGCATGTACTGAGCATCAGATTGGGGAAGAGCAGTGTGGTTTCAGAAGTGCTAGAGGATGTGTGGTTCAGGTGTTTGCTTTGAAGAATGTATGTGAGAAATACTTAGAAAAGCAAATGGATTTGTATGTAGCATTTATTGATCTGGAGAAGGCATATGATAGAGTTGATAGAGATGCCCTGTGGAAGGTATTAAGAATATATGGTGTGGGAAGTAAATTGCTAGAAGCAGTGAAAAGTTTTTATCAAGGATGTAAGGCATGTGTACGTGTAGGAAGAGAGGAAAGTGATTGGTTCTCAGTGAATGTTGGTTTGCAGAAGGGATGCGTGATGTCTCCATGGTTGTTTAATTTGTTTATGGATGGGGTTGTTAGGGAGGTGAATGCAAGAGTTTTGGAAAGAGGGGCAAGTATGAAGTCTGTTGTGGATGAGAGAGCTTGGGAAAAGAGTCAGTTCTTGTTCGCTGATGATACAGTGCTGGTGGCTGATTCAGGTGAGAAACTGCAGAAGCTGGTGACGGAGTTTGGTAAAGTTTGTGAAAGAAGAAAACTGAGAGGAAATGTGAATAAGAGCAAGGTTATTAGGTACAGTAGGGTTGAGGGACAACTCAATTGGGAGGTAAGTTTGAATGGAGAAAAACTGGAGGAAGTGAAGTGTTTTAGATATCTGGGAGCGGATTTGGCAGCGGATGGAACCATGGTAGCAGAAGTGAATCATAGGGTGGGGGAGGGGGCGAAAGTTCTGGGAGCATTGAAAAATGTGTTGAAGTCAAGAACGTTATTTGGAAAGCAAAAATGGGTATGTTTGAAGGAATAGTGGTTCCAACAATTTTATATGGTTGCAAGGCATGGGCTATAGATAAGAGTTGTGTGGAGGAGGGTGGATGTACTGGAAATGAGATGTTTGAGGACAATATGTGGGTGGTGTGAGGTGGTTTGATCTAGTAAGTAATGAAAGGGTATGAGAGATGTGTGGTAATAAAAAGAGTTTGGTTGAGACAGTAGAAGAGGGTGTTTTGAAATGGTTTGGTCACATGGAGAGAATGAGTGAGGAAAGATTAACAAAGAGGAGATATGTGTCAGAGGTGGAGGGAGCGAGAAGTGGTAGACCAAATTGGAGGTGGGAAGATGGAGTGATCGGGGCCTGAACATGCAGGAGGGTGAAAGGCGTGCAAGGAATAGAGTGAATTGGAACGATGTGGTATACCGGGGTGGACGTGCTGTCAATGGATTGAACCAGGGAATGTGAAGCGTCTGGGTAAACCATGGAAAGTTTAGTGGGGCCTGGATGTGGAAAGGGAGCTGTGGTTTTGGTGAATTATACATGACAGCTAGAGACTTGAGTGTGAACGAATTTGGCCTTTGTTGTCTTTTCCTAGCGCTACCTCGCGCATATGCGGGGGGGAGGGGGTTTTCATTTCATGTGTGGCGGGGTGGCGACGAGAATGAATAAGGGCAAACAGTATGAATTATGTGCATGTGTATATATGTATATGTCGGTGTGTGTATATATATGGATACGTTGAGATGTATAGGTATGTATATGTGCGTGTGTGGATGTGTATGTATATACATGTGTATGTGGGTGGGTTGGGCGAAACTTTCGTCTGTTTCCTTGGGCTACCTCGCAAACGCGGGAGACAGCGACAAAGTATAATAAATAAATAAATAAATAAATAAATAAATACATATATATATATATATATATATATATATATATATATATATATATATTGGAAAGGATTACGATTTTGCGCGTGATCAAGCATATTCCTATCGTGTTTCATTTCTCCGTGGACTCATGATAATATAAATCATTATACTTTGACGCGTCTTCCGCATTAGCTAGGTAACGCAAGGAAACAGACGAAAGAATGGCCCAACTCACCCACATACACATGTATAAATATAAATACCCACACACATACCTATACATTTCAACATATACATACATATACATACACACATATACATATATACACATGTACATATTCATACATACTGCCTTCATCCATTCTCGCCGCCACCCCGCCAAACATGAAATGAAAGAGGAATACATATATATATATATATATATATATATATATATATATATATATATATATATATATATATATATATATATATATATATATCATGATTATACTTTCAGTAATCAACATTTGAACATTATGGATACTTTTAAGAGGTATATTTGCGTAATATAATTGGTAATAAAATTAAACACCGAGAATAACCTTAAGTCATAACAAAGATAATCCAAAATTAAGACTAAAAATTAGAGTAATCCTATTTCTTTACAATTCCTTGGTGTGCCCCAACTTGAATACTGTATCATTAAGTCTTTGTTAATCAGTGTGAACAAGGATTAGAAATTACTGCACAACAGAAGTGTAACCGAAAAGAAAGGACAACGATTTGTAACAAATACCACTGTATGTGTGGTGGTACATCAGGCACTTGTATAGCAATGAAGGTTATGTTCCTGAAAATCTGTTGCTCTGGCGATCTGTCATTGGACTTTAGACATTACAATCCATGTTATAAGGGAGGTCACATTCCTGACCAAAATATACTTATAAATGGACTAATCACAAAAAGCTTACCATCACTACACCATATTACCATCACTATGCCATATTCTAATAAGATACTTTACACTTCCTGAATAATCAACTGTTGCCATATTGTTGGTAAATCTGGCAAAATCTATTTCAATTTACCGAGAATGCTGGAAATGAAAACTGGCGGAGCTAAAGTGGAATGGGGCCAGAGCAATATTTTCTTGAAGGGATAGGGGTCCAAGCTTGTTTACGATGCTTAATGAATTATCTGATTCGGCAAGTTTCAACTGGTGAGGGTGGAGGAAAAGTTAGTCTTTATCTTTCGAAAAAGTTACCCAACGTCAGCTGTATGGCCTACCTTTTCCCTTTATTTTTTTTCATAAACTTTTCTATGGGTATGTGAAGCATCTACATGCTTTCTGGTGAACACCAAGGTACATTCATGTTAAGAGTCCCAAGTCATTAAAGAGGGTCACAGCTTTGCATAAACAATTAAACACTTCTGCTAAATCCTTAATTGAGATTCTGGCCATGGTAGGAGATGCACCAGTACTGGTACTCTTGGAGTTTTTCTGCTTTCAATTGCACGAGTCCTTATGAGTCACATCCTCAAAAAGTGACTCCAGCAACACCGATCACATTTTGTTCAGCAATTTCTTCAAAGTCAACACTGTTGGCATGAGAGGCAATTGTCTGTTGGATTTATGGCACTGCTTCTTCCTAATCGTAACCTGAGAGACCATGCACACACTTGGGCTGTGGCTTAACTAAAACACTGTTCATTGTTGTGTGTTTAATTTCCTCCCATGACAATGTGATGTTGTTCACATCATCTCTGATGTTGCAATTCTTCCACAATTTCCTGATCAGTGCACCCTCCCCCTCTGTAACATTAAGGACCTGCAGAAGATCCTCCTTCGGTGATATGCCTTCGAGATGGAAATCACACCCTGATCCATGGGCTGAAACAAGGATTTTTTCTTTTTTAGGGAAGAAATTCACCCTCACATTTGGATTCATCTTAGTACGTAGCTATGGATGGCTCGCTGAATTATATTAAATAGGCAATGCTTTTTTAGAAAAACTTTTTAGCACAGTAGCTACTGGATGGGGTCAAATTGACCCCAGTCAATGCGGTGATGTACAGCGGAGCTGTCATGCATCACGGGTTAATAACTGTACTGTATGCTGCAATAAAATCAGAAGAATTTGTCCAACCTCCCATAATGGAAATAAAACTCCGTTAATTCACCCAGTGACGTTCATCACAAGGCGCACTGACCCAAGGTAGTACCGAAATTACTGCTTACAAAGTGTGTGATCCAAGGGTCAAGGTCCAGGGAGCAACCCTCCGCGGAACTAATCCAATACAGAACACCTGTGGCTTGGCAGAGGCCCTGAGGCAATACTACCTCTTGCCTCGTAAGTGACATCACTTCTTAGAATTCCTCTCTTCGTAAAAGGACCTTTCTTTACTAATATATATTAAATGCTCTTCTTTCATCGTGTGAGAAATCCTGTGCGCGGGGTATGACGAACCTCAGCAAGGATACAATGAAGGTAGGGCAAAGCTCTACAACAGACAGGTTAGAGAGCAAGCGACACACCACCGCCACCACCACAATCAGTCACTGACACCGCATCATTGATAACTGAACTACCACTCAGCTGCTGAGCTTCCTCCCCCATGTACTAGCACTTCGTGAGACCTGTAATTAGTAAAGGTAATCTTTTGAAAATGGCATAAACAGTAACAATTATGCTACATAAAGAAACCGGATAACATATTCACCAAGCTTACTCCTCACTGTATACAGTGGCTTAGCACACCTGATGATAACAAGACACGAAACCAGACACCACACCAACGAATACCACTCAGTGTGGTTATAGCCGCAGCTTCTCGGAGCCTTCAGTGGGACCAGCCAGCAAACACTGACACGTAGGTGTTATTGGTACTTGGGAAACAAGCTTGGTGATGTGGATGGTGGTATATCAAGTGGCCCAGGTTTCAAAGAAAACAATGAAGCGGTGGGTGATGGAGTGGAGGGTGAAGACGAGATAGGAAGTGTATGGCTAAAGATCCAGTGGGTAGTGATCAGGTCAAAGGTGACGCTATCAAACCCAAGGGTCACCGAGTTAGGCTTAAGGTTAAGGCCATCATACCCAAGGAGCTACTTTTCCAGATGGATTATAATGGTCTTCACTTTCACTAAAAACGTAATAAAGGTGAAAATCATATTTTGTCAGTTGGATCATAAAATTCATAAGTACTGCCTATAAAATAATATGCTATAAGTTGCATGATGGATTCCTTGACAACAAAGAGATATGATTCAACTTTGAACTACTGCCTCGAGAGAAGGAGCGGGAATTAAATCAAGGATGAGGTCATTATGAGTTCAAGGGCTAGCACCAAGACCCGGCCGGGAGTATCTCCGCTCCAACTTTATGTTAACTCGAAGCGTATGTAACCATCAGATCCACTTGCGAGTAGTCTTCAAAAATCATACGGAAAGAACAAAATCAACTTGGACTTGAAACGAGATGAAATCAACATAAGCTCATATATCTATCATCCTACCAAAGAAGAAGACCCCCCCCCCCCCCCGACACACACACACACGTAACCTAGTTAAATTTAATGTCTCTAATACCCAGTTTCTACCCAACTATAAGTCCTCACAACTCCCGTCTCTCCTTTGACGGTTCTGTAATTCCACCTCTGAGCACAATGAACATATTTGGCATTACTGTAACATCCACTATTTCATGGAAACCCTGTATTTACGGGAATAGCCAAGTCTGACTAAAAATCTGGGTGTCCTGTTTAGATGACGAAACTTCTTTACTTCGGAACAGTTACTCCGTTTATACAAAGGATTAATTCGTCTTTACATGCAGTACTGCTCTCACATCTGGGGCTGTTCTAGCTCTATATCCTTTCTTGGCAGAGCTGAGTCGAAAGCTGTCCAACTTGTAAAGTGTCCCAGGCTAACTTCCAAACTTCACCCAATTGCCCTACGCCGCAATGTTGGTTCACTTTCCCTATTCTATAGATATTACTTTGGTTTTTGCTCCCGAGAGCTGGTTACTTGTGTCCCCCCACGACAAGGTAGCCCACGCAATACTCGGCAAGCTGCTACGTCACATTATTGTGTGACCATCCCCAACTCATGGGTGGGACATTTTGATAACAGCAGCTTTCTCTACATGTCGAAGCTTTGGAACTCTACTTTCTCACATCATTCCCAATAACTATGACCTGGCTCATTTTAAAAGGAAAGTTTTTCACTTCCTACAAATTTTGTAAATACTTTCTATTCTCTTTTCTTCTCTTTCATTGTTCTCTATCAATTTCAATTAAAGCCCGGCCTTGACGTGGATTTCTGTCCATGACTGAGCTTTCTATATATGATTTCGATTTCCAAAAGGGGAAACAGAAAGAGTCAAACGGGGAGTGCTCATCCTCCAAGAAGGCTCAGTTTGGGGTGTCTGAATGTGTGTGGATGTAACCAAGATGAGAAAAAAGGAGAGATTGGTAGTATGTTTGAGGAAAGAAACCAGGCTCTAAGTGAAACGAAGCTCAAGCGTAAAGGGAAAGAATGGTTTGGAAAATTCTTGGGAGTAAAGTCAGGGGTTGGTGAGAAGAAGAGCTAAGGAAGGAGTAGCACTACTCCTGAAGCAGTTGGGTGAGTGTGATAGGGTGTAGGAAAGTAAATTCTAGATTGATGTGGGTAAAACTGAAAGTGGATGGAGAGAGATGGGTGAATATTGGTGCTTATACACCTGGTCATGAGAAGAAAGATCATGATGCAAGTGTTCTGGGAGCAGCTGAGTAAGTGCGTCAGCAGCTTTGATGCAAGAGACCCGGTATTAGTGATGGGTGATTTAAATGCGAAGGTGAGTTGTGTGGCAATTGAGGGTATAATTGGTGTACATTGGGTATTCAGTGTTGTAATGAGAAATGGTGAAGGGCTTATGGATTTGTGTGCCATAAAAAAAGACTGGCGATTGGGAATATCCGGTTTAAATAGAGAGATATACATAAGTATACCTACGTGAATAAGAGAGACGGTCAAAGGCCATTACTGGATTACGTATTCATTGATAGGCGTGTAAAAGAGAGATTTTTGGATGTTAATGTGCTGAGAGGTACGTCTGATCACTATCTCGTGGAGGCAAAGGTAAAGAATTGTTCCAAAAAGGAAGAGAAAATGTTAAGAGAGAAGAGGGTGGTGAGAGTAAGTGTGCTTGGAAAGAACACTTGTGTGAGGAAGTACCAGGAGAGATTGAGTGTGGAATGGCAAAAGGCGAGAGCAAATGACGTGATGGGGAGTGGGTGAGGGATGGGTTTGTATTTAGGGAAGCAGTGATGGCATGTGCAAAAGATGCATGTAGTATAAGAAAGGTGGGAGGTGGGGACTTTCAAGGCAAGAGATCAAAAACCAATGATAAAATCTTTCAAAACACCAATTCTTTCACGGTTTATGAGATATAATACCGAGTTCTAACATCACCCAACATGGCAGGCGTAGCTGCAAATTCAAAATGTGTTCAGAAATCTCTTACAGGCCATACCAACAATGTAAAGGAACTAATTACTGGGAACGGCTGAAATCACTTGGGCTGAACTCCCTGGAGCGCAGACGGGAGAGGTATCATCATCTACACCTACAAAATCCTATATGGAACGGTCCCCAACTTACACTCGGGAAGAACCTCCTAACTGGCACGAGAGGCATGAAAGACTATCAAGTACAAGCCTATGAAATCCAAAGGTGCAGTATGTTAAAAAAAAAAAAAAAAAATGGAACACCTTAAACATCCAGGGCCCAAGATACTTCCACGGCTTGCTTACAATCATCAGGAACACCATGGGATGCACAGTGGAGAAAGAGCGCCCTCGACAAATATTACAAAGTGTACCAAACCAGCCAGGGTGTGGAAGCTTCGAGGGCGTGTGGATTGCGGTTTCCAACAGCTTTGACGACCAACGACCCAACCCAGCAGCCTGGGACCCAGCCCGGGCTGTGTGGGTAGAAGCATCCTCAAAGACTTCACCTTTGCTTTATAAGTCATCTGTTAACATGACCTTAATACCTCCCCAATCATCACGACAACGACCGTGTCCGCACTGGCCTCATGAAACATGATCCTTTCATCACCAAGACCACCACCCTTCCCTACGGAGTCTCACGTACACGAGCCGCTTCACTACCACGACTGAAAGTTTTACGTAAACACGATTTCATAACCATGATTTCCTAGCCGTTTTAGTTCATGCGAGTCTTCAGTAAGGGGAATTTTTTTGTTGAGCTCACAACACATAACTTGTGCAACACTTCTAATTCTGGCACCTACCATCACTCATACGTCGCCTCTACCTAATGCGTTCCTTCACTCACTCTGAAATGCTGGTTACAAGACGTCTCCGAAACCAGCGGAGAGCAAACGCAGAGCTTCGCCGAGCCTGTGTCGGTGTATGACAGGGTAGCAACATGCGACATGTAACTATCGCTATCATACAGATAAATCATTCCAATATCAAGGCATCTCCACGACATAATGGTGCTGACGGCGATGACTTGACGGTGATAAAAAGTAACACACAACAACAACAATAATAACAATAACAATAAAAACTCCAGTGTCCAGCAAGGTCCATCACCACCATCCTCGGCAGCTAATTATCCCTGTAATATCACATGTCACGCCTCTGTGAGTTTACAGACCAAGTTTGAAAATATCTGATATTTCGAAAACGGGTTTTGGTAGCGTGACAGGCCGAACCTACTTTTTTCTAACCAACTTGGAAGCTAATTAAACTGGGAAGTGTGAAACGGTCCGGTGCAGCTGTGGTCACTGTCATACAAAACGAAGTCTGTTATTCGCTCGACTAAATATTTCCAAACACCGATAACTGTCATATTACTGCACAGATATCCTTCCGCAATCCTTTCATCACCCCCCCCCCCCTTCCAAAACCAATAATTGCCATATATACTCAGGTACTGATTTTCATACTAAGCTTTCACAGTTAAATAATATACAAATATCAAGCCTCTGAGCCCCGAGTGCTCAAAAGCATAAGTGATATGGACAGAAAACATGTGCAAGACTTTATCACATCAACAGGACAAACGTAGACAATTACACATCACAAAACATGTAAACATTTACAGGTCGAGTGTTAGGGTAACCTCACCACCAGAAGGTATATACGCCTTAATGACCTACAAACCATCTAATACTGGTATGATCAAAGGTAATTAACCATATAACACTGCAAATAAAATGTAACATAAAAAAATGACGCGGATGTTAGTGTCCCTCACACACCACATGCACCACTGTACTCGACCAACCAATCTCTCGTTGGCCGTGTAATACGGCAAGACAAAGCTGGGTGCTAATGGCAGAGGGAGGTTCTCAGTCGAGCTGTGCAAAACACATCAGAAGGAATCAGTTACGCAGAGATAATGAGAAGATGGTGTGAGGTTGACTGAAATGAAAGACGACAAAAGATGCTCCAGGAAAGCTTCATGAGTACATCTGGTGAGGTAGAAGGAAATGGGCTTAGGTCAAGGCAAAGGGAGGGAAGGAGCACAAGTTCAGACAACGAGCAAAGACGAGTTTGTAAGGGAGTTATGCCACAGGATATTCACCCTTCTCGTGGACCAACAGTCTATTTGTGCCAATCCCTAAACACGATCAGCCTGATGAATTCCGTCAGTGCAAAACTTTTGAGAGGATGGTGCTCAACCTGATGAGTTCCGCCTGTGCAAAATTTTTGAGAGGATGGTGCTCAACGGACTTACAAAGAATCAAAGAACATATGTCACCTACTATCAATGGTTTCACACAGGGCAAAAGTGTCCACAACTGCATCACTAATTTCCTAACAGTTCACGGGGACAGGTGGCATAAGTACACCACATTTCTTGCCGCAAAAGTTGCATTTCATATTGCTAGTAGACAATTCATTTTGTATACGAGTTAGCAAAAATGAATAGAGATGATCGGCTCCTACCAATGGATACTCGTTTATCTCTACCAGAAAGTCTACTGTGTTGTTTAAAGACTAAAAAAGTGAAGTTAAAGACGTACTACTTGGCACTCCCCGTACTTAGCCCCACCTTGTTCACTGTACTGATCAACGGATTCTGAAATCTATCTCAGAAAGTCCCAGGATCATCACTATTACTTAAGCTCAAGATAATCTTGTGTACACTAAAAAAGGTGAATTGCGAACCGATGTTAACTGCATACACACAAACTGTGAAAGCCTTAGCTTTATCATCTCTGCAGAGGAAACCAAGGTCTTCAAGAATCGAATTGGTAATTGTCGGAGAGGACAACCTGAACTGAAAAGTGATGAAAACCCACTGAGACTGTACCTCTTCCATGAAATACCCTGGTGTCTCAGTCTCATGTACAACAGCTGGTGTGCAAAAACTAAATCGAAAATGTACAGATTGACTCGAGAGCTCTTAAAGCTGTAGCAGGGTACAATCCTAGTTATAATGCAAATATCTGAAGTTAAAATGGTGCACTTGGCTTATATTGTCTCTAATAGATTACGACGCACCTGCTTTATTCCTACATAACAACAAAGATATTATCAAACTTGAAAATAAGCAAAACGAAGCCTTGAGAATCATACTTGGCTGCCGCGAAGACCATTAAAGAACTCGACATGCAGAAAGAACTTGGTGTACCCAGCAATGAGGACAGAATACTTGAAATCAATCTCATGATAAGACAAACTTCAACGTGGTGAGCTAGATAATGTTGTCTCTAAAGAACTGTTAAACCATATATGCCATGACACAAGCGAGTCTAAATTGATCCAAGTAAAAGCCAATCACATGACAATGGAGTACAATATTTGAAAAGAATTAGGAAGTAGCTGCATTTCTCGCCTTTCAGACACGTAATTCCCTTTGACATCAACCATACCGAATTATCCACCTAAGAAATTAATTGCTTTTCTATCTTCATCTTCAACACTTGGCGAAAACCTGGATTCCTGGACATATACAGGAACTCCAGAATGAAAACAACAGCCCACTGCACGTATACTGACGGCTCTCTCAACTCTGCCACTGGAAGGGTAGGTAGTGCTGCCACTGTGATCCAGCCCAATGGTATACCTGGTGATTACCTGGTATCAGGTCATGGCTACAGATTAGAGAAAATTTTACAATAAACAATAGGGAATCTAACGTACAAACTGAACCGTCCACCAGCTTCACTGTTCTTGAGCTTGTAGAAACCAATGCCATAGACAGTTCAATCATCTCTGATTCTTTACCTTCACTACTTACCATTAACACCCTGAGATCAATTCGTAACATGTTCTCTGAAGCTACAGACAGATGTTCATACACTGGTCAAGGGATTCAAATCAAAATGTTATGAATTCCCTCATATAAGCCACCGTGAGCATGACAAAACTGATGCTTCAGCCAAACTTGCACTTAGTAAAGTTGTTGAAAAACATTGTTCAATAAGAAGTGTCAAAACTTGGTTTTAGGAAGGAACTAAAAATTCTCTTTGAAACAAATAGACGAGTTAAGGTAACACAAGCAGAAACACCTTCCTTCACAGTGACATGTGTAAATTACAATATGTAACTGTAAATGGAGATTACAAGGTGTAGTAATCGCTATGCTGTAGGAACGATTTGCTCTTTGGCCTAGCTAGGCTACAGGTACTATAGGCTCTTGGCCTACCTGGAGATGCTGATCATGTGAACTATAAACGTTTGTGGCCAGATATGTGGACTCAAACTAAGAACACTATATCTAAGAATGTGAAAAAATATTGCCTTATAGGGATAGGTCGAAACAAACCTTACAAGAAGTATCAGAACACCTAAATGTAAAGAAAAAGAAATTCTAAAATCTTATCTACTCTTTGCATCTAATCGGTGAAATTTATCATATGAAAGACTTTGTAATATAATTAATGAATCTTATGTAATGAGCCAATTTTTGTAACAACTTATGTAATATCAGCTCACTGGGGTCTGGCGACAACCCTTTGTGACCTCTGTAATCCCTCTTAGATACCGCTCACAGGATGAGCATGGTGTCGCTAATACCGGCACATTTCAGACGTAGGGAAAGGCGGGTTTCAGGTGTGAGTGGCGTACAAGAGTAACTCCTGTACGGTGCTGCATCTACTAAGATCTTCATGAACCATCAGTTCTTCCCACATACGTTACCCAGCCACCAGTCCTACCACACCTTTAAATAACCACAACTAACAGACTTTCAACCTGCTACTATCACCTGTTCTAACATACCTTCAGCCAGCTACCATCATCAGTTCTAAAAATCTTTATCCAGCTACCAGCATAACTCCTTCAAAGACCTTCAACCAGCTAGCACCATTAGTTCTAAAAGACCTTCAACCAACTACTCCCATCAGTTCTAAAAGACCTCCAGCCAGCAACCCCCATCGGTTCTAAATGACCTTCAGCCAACAAACACCATCATTTCTAACAGATCTTTTACCAGCTAGCACCATCAGTTCTAAAAGATCTTCAACCAGCTACCCCCATCAGTTCTACAAGACCTTCAACCAGCTACCACCATCAGTTCTACAAGATCTTCAACCAGCTACCACCATCAGTTCTACAAGATCTTCAACCAGCTACCACCATCAGTTCTACAAGATCTTCAATCAGCTACCCCCAGCAGTTCTAAATGACATTCAACAGGCCAGCACTTCCATCAGACCTTGCAGCCTTCCCCGACATTCTCACGCAAATGCATCCTCCTGAGTCATGGTTTGCACTGATTGGTCTATACCTGGCGAAGACTTCAGGAGTTGCCTACCCCCACAGACAGGGATGGGTCCAAGCTAGTTATGTTGAGACACTGATCAACCAGGCTGTTGGAAGCCGCAGCCCGCAGACCTACGTATCTACAACAGCCCAGCTAATCTAGTACACTTTATAAGTACTCTTCTAGGGCCTTCTTACATTTCTCTAGTGTACATCCCATGGTGCTTCTCATGTCCGAAGCTTATATATTGAATAGTCTTGGGCTCCGGATGTTTAAGAGGTTTTTTCCTTTAAGTGCTCAACGCACCGTTTGATTTTCGGGGGTAATATATACCAGATTTCCAAACCTGTTAGGCCAATTGGGAATCATTTTCCAGTGCAGGTCTGGACACACCTTCTGAGATCTTGTATACATAATGATATACCTCTCTTGCCTGTATTCCAAGGAGCACAGTATGAGTAATTTCAGTCGTTCCCAACAGTTAAGCTCCTTTACTTTGTCAATACGGACTGACAAGGATCTCTGTATGCTCGGGTATTTGTGCCATGAAGTGCGTTATCAGTTTTTTTTTTTTCTTGAAGGTCCGCAAGATCCATCCTACCGACGCTTTGTAAAAGGCAACTGTTGTTTTGTTCGCAAAATGTTTTGAAGGTCCGCAAGATCGATCCTACCGACGCTTTGTAAAAGGCAACTGTTGTTTTGTTCGCAAAATGTAAGGTCGTCAGGTAACATTATTCAGAGATTTTCCACACTGTTCAATTATATGACGATTTTGTATTCTTTCTTTTTTCATTTCTTCGCCATCCCCATACCAGAGCTGTTGGAACTAATTTCCAATGACAAAGCATGTTGTTATCGGTGGCCAAGTTCAAAACCTTGTTTATGTTAGCTTGTAGTTTCTCCGAGTCTTTTTTTTTTTTTTCCATAGGCGAGATGTTCATACTTTTTCTATTATCATCTGCAAAAGATATGGAACTGTGATTTGAGTCTAAATCAGTGTCAGTCACACGAACGAGGAAAAGAAGTGGGGAAAGTATAGTTCCTTGGGGGACTGAACTTTTTCCGGAGGCTCTTCAAAATGGCCAGATTCCCAACAAGGTGTTGTGATTCGTGAGTTATATTCTGTATATTTATCTCCCAATTTTGCAGGTTATTTCCATTATTCATGTTTCCTGTGTTATGACAACGTGGTCACCAATGACTCCATGGTCAAAATTCATTTGCTTTCACAAAATCTGTATAAATAACATCAGGATTTAGGTTAATCTCCAATGCGTCTGCCATCTTATCATAGTTGTCGAACACGTGAGGGAAGGAAGATCTTTCCGACCCCCCCCCCCCTCCCACCCCTGTTAAAACGGCTCGGGCAACTGAGACACTAATCAAGGACATCTCATTAAGCTCTCTCTCTCTCTCTCTCTCTCTCTCTCTCTCTCTCTCTCTCTCTCTCTCTCTCTCTCATATATATATATATATATATATATATATATATATATATATATATATATATATATATATATATATATATATATATCTTAGAGCCAGGGACCCTGATCATCAAACCAACCCCAAGGGAGTGGACGATCAGCTAGGTTGACTGTGGTCCGGCTGCCGCAACCAGGATTCGAACCAATGCGCTCCTGGGTTGTGTAAATTCAATTCCAAAAAGTTAGTCACTTTTCATCTCCGGACTCTCAAGAATTTCAATAATGTGCCATGTTAATGCTATCGGTTGGTAGGGTCTAGAGAATGCTCTGCTTTCTCCTTCGCGAAATGGGTTGATGCGAGTCATTTTCAAACCCCTGGGGGATGAAGGAGTGGTCTTGTACCGCATCTTAGCTTAAAAAGGGCGAGAGAGTTTCACCACATTGCTGTGCTGCTTCCCTGCAACACCACCACCGCCGTACCCAGCACCGCAAATCGTTGTGGCCGTCACATACAGATGAGTCAACACTCTTGAAGATCTTAATAACGTGCTTCATCAACGTCACATCCTGTAACTTGTGGATGTTTGTTGCATAATACCTCGACACATTCCCAGTCAAGAGAAACTCAGCAAACACCACATACATGGGAGAATAATAAAACACGTCTTCAATATGCACTCTTGATGACCCATGCTTTGGCTAGGTATTAATCAAATCCAGGACAGTAAGGACAGATAAGCATATATGCAAGGTAGAAATCTGCAGGGAATACTTGCCATGCCTTCCTTTAAATCCAAGCAAAGCCATCTCCTAGTGGCTCTCTCATCTCCCCCTTCCACAGAGGCACACCACCAAAAGTGATTTAGTACATAGTAAATGTACAGATTATCATATAAAGAGAAGCTGGTGTACAGGGGGTACAAGTGAAAGTCTGGATATGTGCTGCACTCGTTGCTTGGTGTTGCACCCCTTTAGGCAGGGTAACAGTTCATAAATCAATCGAAGTTCACTTTCGTTAAGTATATCCTTTTATCTTAAACTTCAATTCCGTGTAAATTTAATCCGTCCGAGCAAATTTGTTTATTTACCAGCCCAGATCATTTCGTGGCCATAGAGCAATTTTGGAAACAGCAGTAAATAGCTGATTACTTGGGGGAGAACTGCAGCAGAAGCGTAGTTATGCCCGCTGAATTTGCGAAGCTCAAGCGAACTCTAAACCAATAAATAGGGAAATCTATTAAGCTCTCTCTCTCTCTCTCTCTCTCTCTCTCTCTCTCTCTCTCTCTCTCTCTCTCTCTGAACCCTCTGTATGGTAACCAACTACGTCTGTGGCTAGACACTGCCCAGCAGGTGTGTGTGTGCCTCGTCTTCAGCAACAACTGCGTCGGGGTCCGCACTGCAACAAACCTGAGAACTAACCTGCTGGTTAGGGTCAGTCAAGGGGGGGGTTGCCTCAAGAAGCAGGAGCGGCAGCTCCTTACGCTCCTCCCATGTCCCTTATCCCTTCCCTTAAGTCCACCTACCACCTGCCACCACCCTTCGCTAAAGCCAATACCACTACAACCCACCTGCCGCCCCTCTACCAACACCACCACCTGCCGACTGCTTACCTCGTCCCCCCGCCAGAGAACCGACCACCAGGGCCGGCTTACCTGCGCCTTGTGGTCTCACCTGCGCCCAGGACTGGCCTCCTAATTAGCCATGCCATCAGCCTCCCGTGAGGCGGTCGCCAACTTTGTAACTATACAGGGCTCTACATGCATGCTTTCCTTCCCACAGACTGGACCACAAAATAAATTCCCCCTTCTCCTTCCACAGTTATCATGTACAACACAGGGTCGTAAGTCTCTTGGTAACAGATAAACTGTGCAAAACTACATCTCTTATTTCTTCCCTTCCAGTCTTCCCTCTCCTACGGCAAAGTTTCCCTTAAAAGATAGCATGAATGTCAATACTCCGAAACCACAGCTCCCTATCAATACTTCCTCCAATCATTGCACCATCTTTTTTATCAGTATCCTTTAATTTGTGGTACATTAACTCAGACCTTCCTTTTCTGTTAAATTCCTCGATTTCCTGGCAATGATCTCTCGCTGCATCAGTTTCCCGCTCCAATTCATTATTCAACTGCTTGTGCTGTTGACGCGCCTCGTGTGTTGACTCTCACATCCGCCAGTTTTTCAAATATGTCAGTGGTAACCCACGGTCTGCTTAAAAGACATTTCTTTTCTTTCCACTCTCCTGTAAGGTATCCATCCGTTCGCTAGCACCATCCTCGGTTATCAACATCTGCCGATGCAGTTTACATGGTCCTCCTTATTTCCTTCTTTGTCTCAGCGGAAAAAAAAGCACTTACAGATTTCCTTACTTTCATTTCTTTTCCTAAATACAACAGATCTAACTCTCTCTCTCTCTCTCTCTCTCTCTCTCTCTCTCTCTCTCTCTCTCTCTCTCTCTCTCTCTCCTTACCATATACAGTACTGTACTCCCATGACCACAATATAGACTTTGCTTCCTCGAGCTTCAATAAATTCATTCATCATGCCACACAGTTCATCATCTTCCTCATCAGCATGGCAAAACTTGGGACAGAGGGTGGTAGCCATGGTGTCGGTCACAGAAGCGGAAACGATCATTATGTTGAGGGTATAGAGTGCTGTGGGGAGGTATGGCACGAACGGCGGCGATGTGGACTTTGGTAGCGGCGGTATGGCTGTGGTGGTAGAGGCGGTATGGTTGGTGGTGGTAGCGGCGGTATGGCTGTGGTGGTAGCGGCGGCACGGTTGGTGGTGGTAGTGGCGGTGTGACTGTGATGGTAGAGGCGGTATGGTTGGTGGTGGTAGAGGCGGTATGGTTGGTGGTGGTAGCGGCGATGTGACTGTGGTGGTAGAGGCGATATGGTTGGTGGTGGTAGCGGCGGTATGACTGTGGTGGTAGAGACGGTATGGTTGGTGGTGGTAGAGGCGGTATGGTTGGTGGTGGTAGCGGCGATGTGACTGTGGTGGTAGAGGCGGTATGGTTGGTGGTGGTAGCGGCGGTATGACTGTGGTGGTAGAGACGGTATGGTTGGTGGTGGTAAAGGCGGTATGGTTGGTGGAGGTAGCGGCGGTGTGACTTGCAACTTCACTTTAAGGCCACGAGAGACGATGACAGACGTGGAACACGGAGGTACTCGTGAGGGCTGCATTAACGGCGGAAAAGTTAGTCCAGGGACATGGCGAGCGACGCTCCAGTTTTATATCTTGCATGACAAATTCATCCTAATTACCATGCTAACCCCACAGCAATCTCTCTCTCTCTCTCTCTCTCTCTCTCTCTCTCTCTCTCTCTCTCTCTCTCTCTCTCTCTCTCTCCTGTGTAGTAAGCACTGCTCTCTAATTCTTCCCATCCTCCTTTCGTGGGTTATAGTCTACTGCGGCAATAGAGACCACGTTAACGAGACCCATCGCAACATAAATTCAACCTCTACATCTTCCCAGACCGAACACTAGCCTCCCCCCCCCCCCCAAACACACACACACACACACACACACACACACACACACAACGTAAAGCTAACAACTTCCTAGAGCTGCAACAGTCTTGAACATTTTCCGAAACGTGAACTCAAAATAAGATACCTTCCTGGGGGTAGCAATCAATGTAACTAGGCTAGAGGCGGCACGCTGGGAGGACAGTACAGATGGCGCGGCTGTAGAACTACGTCGCTCTGCCGGACCTGCCTCTCCCACCCACAAGATCTACTCCTACTGTTAGCTACAATACCTGCAGCAACTCAATCAACATTTAACCATTCATCACTTAATGTTCAACCAATCACAACCAAGTGCATAACTTATAAACAATAGAATCTAATCTATCTATAAACAACAGAATCTAGACTATATAGATGAACCTCACTTATGTGCTTGTTCAAAGCGAGCATATAACCAGTTCTACCTTGATCTTAGGCTCTTTAATGATTAGTTAACTAGTTACTAATAAGACCTTGTAGTTCCGTAATATCTCAACTGCGTACTTCAGCCAAATGGCTGCCTAATTTCATAATCATCATTATCATTATTACACTTGTGTAAAGACTGTTAATAAACCCTTTTTACCGCCCACTATCGTCATCGTTATTCACTGTTTGAGTGGATTTTCTCAGCATATTTTCATCCTCGACCTGCAGTCAATTCACTGGTATTTCAATCACCATTAACTTTTATTGCTTACGCAAACACACACACACACACACACACACACACACACACACACACACACACGTTCCTTTAGCATACCCACCTCATCATATGTATATACATACACAAACCAATAAAGAGCAATAATAAACCTCCCGGCCACAACATATATAAGCACCCTACACAGGAACATACACAACATCCTACACAATCATTCATGAGAGGCCTCTCTTCTGCATGAGAGGGATAGTAAACACCTAAGATACTGTCCAAGGTCTAAACCCAACACTATCACCACCACCACCACCACCATCACATCCACCAGCAAGTTCTCCACTGTAAAAAAAAACAAATCACCATCTTATATACAACAACCATCACCAGTCTTGACCCATCATCTTACATCCTGCAACTACCAAACACACGAGGACCCTGCAACACCAACCGCACATCCTAGTCAGACCTTGTTCGCAACCAACACCACCACATATACCAAAAGGTGGCTCTTTCCCACCTGCTCAAAGGGTCCGGAAACAGGAATGGCCAGCGCAGCGGGCCACCGACGGCCACCATCAGTAGCATGGGATTAATACAACAAAACAGACACTTTTGTCCAGAAACAAACAATTCGGGAGACTTCGGACATCTACCTGTTCAGCACATGACAAATCTTTATGGGTTTTGATGGCAGTCTTGCTACATCCTCCACCCATACGTTCCCTCCGACATTAACTTAATAGAGAAACTAGGTAAACTCAACTTGGGAAAAGTTTATGGATATATCATTAGAATACGTCCTTTGGAAGTATTTAGTTGCATCACCACTCCCATCAACGAACCACTTCTGTCTGTTAGCTAAGAAAGATCGAACCAATTGGACTCCCGGGCGGCCGTGGGCTGGACAAGTGGGTGGGTTAGGTGGTGGAGGCAGGATCCGCCAAGCTATATAGCTGGGTGGAAAAGGCAACCCTGAGTCTCGATGGTGCTGACTACGCGCCGCCGCCGTCATCGCTGACGACATGCCACCACCTCCCGTTAACAAGCTATCCTCATAAGTCAGCTCAAGTCGGCACCACCAGGCCATCCGCCCTCTCTAACACAACCCTCATTATCACTGTCAAAAACCACGTTCGCCGCTCATCCTCATATACCCGAGAGATAAGCTTCGTATCACTCCTAATCCCCACCACACACACAGGGAACCCCATATCCAAAGATAAGGGGACGATTCAAACATATGAAGACCTGCAGACGAGCAAGTTAGTCTTCTGGACCACAGAGAGTGTCATCAGCCCCCCAGACATCAATACACAACCGGAACTACACACAACCATCAGGGCCAACACTCCTATCATAAACAGTCGGTAAACATTGAACCTCTCTCTCTCTCTCTCTCTCTCTCTCTCTCTCTCTCTCTCTCTCTCTCTCTCTCTCTCTCTCTCTCTCTCTCTCAAAAATTGAACCCTTACAAGAAAGGGCTCCTCGGGCAATTATATATATATATATATATATATATATATATATATATATATATATATATATATATATATATATATATATATATATATCTCACGTATTCCCTGCGTGTGGCAGAAGGCGACTAAATGGGGCAGGAGCGCTGGAAATCCTCCCCTCGTTTTACTTTTCCAAAAGAAGGAACGAAGAAGGGGGACATATGAGATTTCCCTCTAAGGCTCAGCCATCTGTTCTGAAACGCTACCTCGCTAACACAGGAAATGGCGAATATGAGAAAAATACATCAATTTTATCTATCTATTTATTATACATAATCGCTGTTTCCTGCGTTACCGAGATAGCGCCAGGAAACAGACGAGGAATGGCCCAACCACTCCCTCTCTCACACAAACACACACACACAGACACACACACACACACACACACACACACACACACACACACACATATATATATATATATATATATATATATATATATATATATATATATATACACATATATATTATCTCTGGGGATATGGGAGAAAGAATGCTGCCCAATATTCCCAGCGTGTCACAGGCGACTAAAACGGGTGGAAGCTGGTGGCTGGAAATCCTCCCCTCTTGTTTTCCCTAAAAAAAAAAAAAAAAAAGGAGGAGGAACAGAGAAGGGGGCCAGGTGAGGATTTTTCCCTCTACGGCTGTCATCTGTCCTTGACGCTACCTCGCTTATGCGGGAGACCATGTATGACTATATATATATATATATTTCCCTGGGGATAGGGGAGAAAGAATACTTCCCACGTATTCCCTGCGTGTCGTAGAAGGCGACTAAAAGGGAAGGGAGCGGGAGGCTGGAAATCCTCCCCTCTCGTTTTTTTTTTTTTTTCCCAAAAGAAGGAACAGAGAAGAGGGCCAGGTGAGGATATTCCCTCAAAGACCCAGTCCTCTGTTCTTAACGCTACCTCGCTATCGCGGGAAATGGCAAATAGTATGAAAGAAAAAAGAAATATATATATATATATATATATATATATATATATATATATATATATATATATATATATATATATATATATATATACACACACACACACACACACGAGACGGGGAAAAACATATTGGAAATGGAAGGAGTGACAAAAACTTTGAAGGCTCATGGCCTGAACGTGCACGAGGGTGAAAGGCATGCGAGGAAGAGAGGAAATCAGAACGATGTGTTATACAGAGGGCCATGTGCTGTCAATGGACCGCACCAAGGTATATGAAGCACACGGAGGAACCACGGAAAGGTCTGTGGGGCCTTGTTGCGGAAAGGAAGCTGTAATTTCAGCGAATTACACATGACAGGCTGGGTCTAGCGGACATTAAAGTGAAGAAAAATCAATGATTGACATCATTGAAGGAGCTAATTCTTCTACGAAATGAATATCGTTGCGTTCTAACATCAACCTACAAGGCAGGCCAAAATGCGTAATTAAAATGTGTTAAGAGATCTTTCACAGCCTCTGTTAATGTGGTGCAGCAACTAAATTACTGAGAACAGTTGAAATCTCTGAGGTTATACTCCCTGGAACGTAGACGGGAGAGGTACAGTGTCAGTAAAAAAGAGTCCGCACCTATATGTTTACACATATGATACACGGCTATGGTTTATTGAGGGTAAAAGCATATGACGCTCTAAAGGTGGAATAATCGTCCTTCTGGTCGCCGAGATTACTGATTTAAACAGTGTGATCAACAGCAAGCCGCCTCAATGTGCCTTAGGCTATCTTGAGGGAACAATGTCCTCCATTTACTATTCTAGGCTGTTCCTTCATTTTGGGAATTTCGTTTTGGGCATTGTATTTCTTCCAATCTGGTTGGCTCTTACCTTTCTGAGGAGGAGAAAACCAGAATTCTCGCCAAGAAGCACAAGTAAAAGTGGGAACACGTAAAATCTTTAGGCGCATTGGGCGCTCAGAACGCAAGATGAGGCGGCTGCCTCCTGAAACACCTCATCAGTGCCCAGCCTCCCTGAGGAAATGAAGATCCTATGGACCTAGAATACTTCAAGAACTTTGCCATCCATTTCCATGCCCCAAGTCATTTATCAAGTGGTGGTCCATTGAATGGATTACAATCTTATTCCGAATGGCAGTTCTAATAAGTTTATCAACTACTGACGTTAAGGTGATTGGATTATAATTCCCTGGCCGTAATCTATTACCACATTTGAAAATGGATGTTACATTATAAAGCTTCCAGTCCTATGGAACTTTCCTGTAGTAACTGACTTACTGAAGAGAGCAGCCAAAGGGTTTGGCTAACCCATTTTTCGCCTCATTCAGTGTCCTCGGATAATATTTTTTTGGCCAATTTGTTACATTTTGCGTCCATTTACTGTTGACACTTTATCTTCAACTCTTATGTCAATATGTTGCAAAATATTTTCCTCTCTTAACATTGGAACTAGATTCAGGGAATGAGCAGTATCTTTAATTGTAAATACAAACACAAAAAACTGTTTCAAAATCCTTCCCATTTCTTCGTTTAACAACTTTCAATTATCAAAGGACTAACTGACTGGATAATGACTCTCATGCTTGTAAGATATCCATAAAACTACTTTGGGTTTCTTTTATTTTTCAGCAATATAAGATTCATACTGAAGTTTCATTTCACGTACAAGTCTCTTCGTTTGTCTACGCAGACTCATATAATTTGCTTTCACATGCTGCTTATGAATGTCTCTCTGAGTTTCTTATATGCCGCTTTCGTAGAAAACAGACACTTCTTTATGTCATCGCTCCACCACCTTGGCTTCACACTGGAAAAAGACATTCATTCAACTGAGTGTTGGCACAAATGTTCCCTCCACTGCCGTAAAAGTTGAACTGAACCTCTCCCACGGTACGTCCATAACGCTTTCACTCATCATCCCAATTCTGTCTGCCAAACGCAAGGCGAAGATCTTTACATTCTGCAAGTCTAAAATTTGGTACTTTATCGTCACTCACATGCTGACCAGGACTGACGACAGCATGTCGCAGATGATCACTTGTACCACACTTTCCTCGGGGTTCAATATTGTTAATGAAGTCCTCATTTGTAGCTAGAACTAAATTCAATACATTCTCGACCCGAGTAGGTGTATCAACTAATTGCATTAAAGCACTATCAAGCAGAATTAGGTAAAGCCCACGCCCCGTGCTACTGGAAAGGGATTTTCCCCATTCCGGTAATGGTGCTAAAATCTCCTATGATGATCGAATCGTTTTCACTGTTAATTTCTGCCACCTAATCATAACATAAAGGTCTTCATTTACCTATGGGAGGATATGACAGCGAATGGAACCACGAGGAGCTAAACTGAGTCACAGAGGGTGAGGGCGCACAGGTCGTGGGCGCAGTGAGGAATGTGAAGAGAGAGAGGTCACTATCTAGGCATGTTTGAAAGTATATTAATCCCGACGGTGTTGTACGGATGCGAGACTTGGGCCCCGCCAAAGATTGTAAGCCAGAGGGGGAATGTGTTGGAAATTAAATGTCTTGAGCTCACGACAATGTGTGGTGTGAGCAGGATTAATCGAGTAAGAAATGATAGGGTAAGATTGAGTGGTTTCGGTGCACTGTATAAGACGGCGGAATACTGTAAATATGTTTCCCTGAACATAAGTTAACCTGAGTTTGTAACTTGAGAGAGGTGAGGTCGTCGAGAATGACCAGTGCCCTAATCCCTTCACCTGTTTCTTAATTCACTTGCCGGCCCCGCCCAGTGGCGGCTGGTATATTCTGGTTCTGTCTATTTGTACTCAGTCCTGACGATGTAATTATACGAAGGAGCTTGACACTTCGCATTTTCCCTTTCCTTTGTGGTGTTCTCTGTATATATATATATATATATATATATATATATATATATATATATATATATATATATACAGGGAGACAGGAAGAGAGTGTGAACAGACAGATTGGCAGGAGGGTTGGCGGGTTAGCATCGGGGATGAGGCACAGATCCTAAAATTCAAAAGAAAAGTAATGGAGGCCAGAGAGAAAAATAGGTCCTTTTGAGGGTTAGGCTGGTAGAAGTGGCCATATCCCACAACATCAGTGCCTGTAATGAGAGGGGCTTCCCGCAATGATGCACACTGTCTCCCATGAATGTTCTCACAAACTCGGTCGTTTCATCCACGAAGACTGTCACCCATAAAACCTCTTTACAGAAGTTTACAACACATAACGGTAAGCTAATAAAGGCCACGCAGGGAATGGAAGAGGGGGGCTAACCTGTGGCAAGGATGAAGGTTAATGATGACCAAGAACTGGACGCTAATCGAAGGAAGGGGGGCCGTGTGGGATGACGAAGAGAACAACGGAAAGACGATGGATGGTATGAAAAGGAGGAAAATGAACAGGGGAGAATGAAGGGTATGAAAAGGAGGAGAAATATTAACGGGGGGGGATGGATGGAGGGCATGAAAAGGGGAGGAATATTAACGGGGGGAACATGCTGACCAGAGCGGCGCCAGGGTGAGAAGTGAAAATACGAAGAGGAAAATAAACGCGCAACTTGTGAGTGAAATGATGAAGGTCTAGCAGGAGCCACAGGCGAGGTGCATGATGAAATGATGACGGCCGAGGGCTACTAGTGATCAGTGTATAGACGGCAGAAGTGAAGGACTGTACTGCAAGAAAAGACGGCAGCACAGACAGAAACGTGGACAGGGAATTTAACAGTTTCAGGATGACAATACCATGGCAGGCTACTCCTGCTGACTCCCTCGTAACAAACCTCGAGTTTCACATCCTCATCACGACATGGCTGGAGTGCACTGGAAACTGGCCAATAAATATGGACAACATAGGAATTAGGTTTATCAAAAGAGGCTACAAGGAGAATGAAGAGAGAAACGGCGGATACAGGAAATACGATGATAGAAACTCCGTCAGCAAGACACACAGGAAAAAATGCCGAGTTACAACATTTTCTCATGAATCCTTCGTGATGATAAAAGACAGGGAAGGACAAGGTGATGAGACAATGATAATTAGAGAATAGGAAACACAAAGAAGATTCTAAAGCGCATAACAGACAGGCACACAATTCAGACGTTGCTAAGGAAAATATGAAAAGTCCTATGTAAAATATATGCAACCCAAAGTGATCGAATATCCTCATTCAAAACTCCATTCTGTGACTTTGGAATTTTCATTTTGTTTACTGACGACCCATCGAAAGTAACATGATACCATTTGAATAAATCTGTGGGGAAATTCCTGAGGACCCCTCTGCCCAGTAGCGGGAGTTGGGGCCACACGCCACCATCTGCAACGTGGGCTGCCAGCCGATTTGACTGTCCCTAACAACAGCTAAAGAAACTGCTCATGGAAAAGCTATATCATATAAAGTGAGGCAAAGCGAAAGGGAAACATAAGTAATTAAAGAGGAACTGTAAAGAAGTTGGACGGCCAAGAATGTACTGAGGAATGAGTCTCCCTCGAGAGATGAAACGAAGAAGCAAGGACTACCAAGAAATTAAAGTATGTGAAATGCTGTATCAGAGTTACACTTCTGATTATCATGTTCTACAATACACGAAAAAAAAAGGGAATCCCTCGTGTAAATTGGTCTCAAGAAGCCAAGGACCATCAAGGCATCATTCATACAACACGTCTCCAATGGCACACCAAAACATCAACACAGGATGACATCTTACTTAAACCTTTATTAGCGCAAGCCATTAAAACAGAAATGACAGCAGCGCCACAGACCAACAGAACCTACACCACCCCTACCATCAACAACAATCATTCACCACCATCGACATTATATCACCAATATCATCACATCCACCACAATTATCACAACCATCAACAACCCATCAATCTCTTTACTATAAATAGCCGGGTTCGTGTGTCTCCTGTTTGTAGACACGTCGCGGAAGCTGCTAAACGAATGACGACTAAGCCCCATACACAGATGCCGATAATTCATCCACTTCCTTCACATGATAATAACTACCGGCTGCAAAGTGACATATTTTCGGGAAAAAATTCTTAGTTACTGTTGAGCAGGAAGGTTGTGCCGGCAACATGGGTAGTATGAAGATAACAATGGCAAGAGTGAAAGGTTACATCTATAAACACACCATGGCAACTGCCAGACGCACAAAAACTAACTCCATACACAGTTACCAATAAATTGTCCAACCTCTTGCTAGGACAGAAATTGCTGGCTGCTGGAGTGATACATTTATGGAAAAGTATGTGATTGGCAAGCGGGAAGGTTATGCTCGTGATATGGGAGGTATGGAGAGCAAAATGGAGGGGATGAATGGTTATAACACTGTAGAATGCTACTGCACCGTTCTCCGACGGTGTTGTAGGAGCGTCTGCTCAGTTTAAGTCCAAGTTCACAGATCAATGTCCAACTGGTCAGCATCAGCATTCGACTGGGTTTCTTCCGCACGTGTGATGTAATTTCTGGCCCTCCGCAGGAGCAAGCAGAGGAGGGCCGGAAGAGCCTGAATCTATTGGTTACTCTAACTACCACCACCGCCACCACGAACAGAAACAATGACCATTAACATCATTACGATCATCATGACAGGGACCACCATTCATTTTCACTACCACTAACACCTTCAAAACTAACTATTTCCACCACCAACAGCACAGACTACGAGGTAAAGCATAGCTATGGCCAACGCAAGTGTGTAAGAACCAGGAGGGGAAGATAACAACTGAGAAAAGTAAACCAGAAAAGGGAGAACAGGAAGTCACACGAAAGGGTGAGGTGCCACGTTAAGTGACAAAAGGTTAAAAGACAAGAGGGAGGCGGTTACAAGAAATGCTGACACGGGAAAGGGTGGGGGAAAGAGAATGCAAGAAGGGATAAGGAAGGAAATGGTCAAAAGAATGAAAGCAAAACTTATGGGGTCAGCACGTCTCTCTTCATGAACATTTACATGGTAACCGGGGGGACGGAAGAATATAAGGAATGACAACGAGAGGTAGAAAGGGATGACATTGGAATATCAGAGGAAGAGCTAAGTAATGGCGAGCAATGAGACACAATCTAAAACGGAGGAAGAGTAGAACGAGAGTTAAGCAGAGTGAGATGAGAAAGGGAATGCAGACTAAGAGACAGAAGAGAATGAAGGATGGAAGTGTGCAGTTGAGTGGAAGGTTCAGTGCTAGCGGAAATAGTGAGGCAGGTACATTGAACGACGGTAAAGTGATGGTGGAGAGTGAGGAAGGGTACAGTAATGGGGGAGAGTGAGGGAGGGTACAGTGATGGTGGAGAGTGAGGGAGGGATGACGTGTTCAGGTGTGGGCCGCCAGTCTGCCGGCGGCTGGGTCTGCGTTTCATGGACGTGGCCATCGAGGGATCAGGCCGCCTCACCCACTGCCATAAACCATTACAGCCACAACTAACCACCAGCTTACGGCCACCACTGCTCAGGGGCAGGCTAAGGGATAGGCAATGTGACCGGGAATGGGGGATATTTTTTCTTTTAATCTGACCATGAAAGGAGAGGGGAGAGGGGGGGTGGGGTCTTTCCTGAACGGGAAGGGATTTTTTTCCTTTTTTCTGACCGGGAAGGCAGGATTATTTCCCTTAACTATGAAGGAGAAGGATTCTATAAGTTGCTAACGCACAGGTTCTCCTGGCAAGTTCAGGAATACGATCAAATAATTCAACATCAGATATACATAAGGTTTGGAGAGTAAACTGCTGAGAGACTGCCGACTTCTCTACCATTGTCAGTACACGACAGCAATATCTGCCTCATGTACACAAGAAAATTATGATGAAAAAAAAAACAACTAGACTCCTGTGTCTCCCAAGTGTGATACGACTACGTTCATAATATCGACTGAACTATTGTTAATTTCCTCAGCCATGTGTTTCCTCTCAGTTATTCTGTCCACTCCTGCTACGTATTCTGGGTGAGGGTAAACGTTAACGCACCATCTCTCAGGGTTAGACTTTAGCTTATCGATAGTGACACAAAGCTGAATACTTCTGTGTCGAAGCAGACATTCTTGTAGGACAAAGCCTCGATCAATTTTCTGATACGAACATAAAATAAGCCACTACGACAGGTATGCAGCGCTGTAAACCACTATCCAGCAGTGGAAACCACAAACTTCTACAGCTCACGACCAAGTTATGTTTCCCCAACTCCCACTCTCCCCGTGTCCAGCCGGTCGCCAGTTGCCTGATGCGTTGCCACTTCCCCAGCTACCACGTGCACACCGACATGATCTGCATGTGGGTAACGACTTCTCCTGCCACCACGAGCACATCTGGACGCACTCCGTGCGCACTGCCACTTCCTCATGCACCAAGTGCATACCTACTAGGCGGCCTACATTTGGGTCGCCACATCTCAACAACAAACAGTTCTACAACAACGTTGATAGAATTCTGAAGTTCAACTGTTCAAAATGAGAAGCTTAATCATGCAATCCAACTCCATATCTTCTTCCTTTCCTGTCGCATTATCATTAAAGGTTGTAATTTCCAATCTGAACTTCATTAATCATACGATACTTAATAGCGTTTTGTAAATGTAGCAAACGCGGTATTAGCCTCTGATAGCAAGCCACAAATCAAGAGGACTTTACTCATTTTGTGGTATTTGAGTCCCTGTTTGTTGACAAAAATGAAAGACGGCACCAGACCACCAAGCTGTTGGGGTTATGCAGGCCTGAGGGCTGCGGACCCCAACAGCTTGGTCGACCAACTACCCAAATACACAAGCCTGCACCCAGCCAGAACCGTGGAGGTGAGGACCCCCGGAGACTCAACCAGGTATGTCTTGTTTCTACAGTGTTTAGGGCGGTTTATATGCCCGGCTCTGTAGAGCTTGGTGTAGCTCTCTGAGCTCCTGTATCATTTGGCAGACAAAAGACAGTGTCAATTCTCCCACCTTCACTCGACTTCGTGCTGAGGCTAATACAATTGTTTGACCACTTCGATGACTGAAATGGCATGTATGGCATGCGTGATCGTGACTCTATATGGTATATGCCCCATTGTCCCTGCTACATGTAGAGGATGTGCGACGGTGAGTGTAGCTGACGTGTGGTGCAGAGTGTAGAGGGTGTGCGACAGTGAATGTCGGGTTGTGCGACAGTGAGAGTATACAAGCTCTATGGAGAGGATACTGTCAAGGGCTTACGGCAGGGAAAGAGGGCGTGAAAAAATGAGAGTAAAAGGACGAAGGACGGTGAGTGAACAGGGTGCAAGACGGTGAGAGCTTTGAGAGCGTAAGAGAGTGTATAGGATGTAAGACGGTGAGAATGAAGTGGGCGTAAGACGGTGAGCAAGACGATCGTAAGACAGACAGTGTAGACGGGGTAAGACGGTGAGTTTTGAGGGCGTAAGACATTGAGAGTGTAGACCGTGTCAGACGGTGGGAGTGTAAAGGGGTAACAAGGTGAGAGTGTACATGGATAAAGACGACGAGAGCCTAGAAGGTGTAAGACAATGAATGAGAGCAGAGGAGGAAGTGGCAAGGCCGGAGAAGCTGTGAGGCACATAAGGAGCAGGAGACCTGGGACCACAGGCAGGGCAGCGTAAGCAAGACGGAGAGAGTGGGAGGGAGAGGTCACGGCGCGCCGACTGAGAGGGAGACAGGAGGAAGAATGAGAACGGGTGAGAGGATGCAGTAAAAGGAAATGAAATAAGAAAAGTCTGGAGAGTAGATCACGAGAAGAGGAACTGATAGTATAGAAGGAGCGGTGAGAGTGTAGGAAGAGGCAGGAAGAGTGAGAGAGAGGAGCAGGTTGCTGGCTTCTGACGTGGAAGGTGAGTGAGGTCAAAGGAGAATCAGGGTATCAGTAAAAGGGGAGGGAGAGTAAAAGAGAGTAAAGTGCAGGCAGTCAAAGAGAGAGAGAGGAGCAGCAGTGTCAGTGAGAGGAAAGGAGGAACAGGGCGTCAGTGAGAGGAAGGGAGGAGCAGGGTGTCACTGTGAGAGGAAGGGAGGAGCAGGGTGTCAGTGAGAGGATGGGAAGAGTAGGGTATCAGGCTCAGCGAGAGGCGGGAGAGGCTGTGGGATTACACTCCCGCCAATGAATAATAATGACCACTCGAGGAAAATAACAAAGTTGTCATTAACGGAAAAAGGATAATAGGGAACGTGAGGTGAGGCAGTATGAGGTAGTGTGATGGAGGTAAGGAGAGAGCAGTGTGAGGCGAACGGGAGGTAGGGCAGTATGAGGTAGTGTGAGGGAGGTAAGGAGAGAGCAGTGCGAGGCGAACGGGAGGTGGAGCAGTATGAAGGATGACAGGAGGTGGGACAGCGTTATGAAGGATAGGATGTGGGCGGATGGAAATAGAGGGAGACAAGACTCAGTGAGAGGAAATCGAGGAGGGCAGAGCGAGGCAACACAAGGAATAGAAAATGAGGAAGAGTAGGGGGGGGGGAGACAATAAATGGGATAGTGGGATGGAGGCTTCGAAGTGAGCTACGTCACAAGAGGGACCACAAGACTGGTTGGTGTGAGAAAGGAAATTGGGGTGCAGCAGTGCGAGGGAGAACATGGGATGGATATATATAATGGGAAACCTGATGGTCCAAATGACGAGGTTTATTTTCTTTGCCTTGACTGTGGTAGAAACAGAACTGTAAAGCAGAAAGCACCACCCCACCCACCTCTTCCTCTGGCTTAACTACCGAAATACCATGTAGTTTGGGGGGGAGGGGGGGGAAGCAAACGGTCATGGAAATTTTAAAAGAAAGTGTGAACGGGGAAAAAAAGTTCCCTACCAGTTGAAACAAACGGCTGCACTGGGGCTGGATTCTGAAAAAGAAAGACAAGGTTTAGTGATACTTCCTTTAGTAAGACTGTTTGCTGATAACAAATATTACTGAAGTATCTGTCCAGCCTTGATGTGAAGATATTGATAGTCTCTGCATGTACTACCATCTGCAGGTAGTGTATTGCCATGTTCTACGACTCTACTGCTAAAACAACCTTGGTCCACGTTTCTTTTACATCTCCTTCCTTTCATCTTCACACTGTGTTTTCTGGTCTTTGTCTAAAGTGAAAGAAATTTTCTAATTCTGTGAAATCATTTAATAACATGAAAATTTCTATCAAACCATCTCGAAATCTGCGCTTTTACAGAGAATAATTAATGTTTATGAATATGGTCTCATTAGAATATTATAAAGTTTTTGAATGTGTTCTCATACGACATTTTTTCTGAGAAGGAATTAGTTTGGTGTCTCTTGTCTGAATTCATTCTAGTTTTTCTAGTTTGGTGACCAAAACTGAACAGCGCATTCCAAACAGGGTCTGAGTAGGACGTTATAAACAGCCACTGTTGTATCCTTAGTTTAACAGTTTATATTTCGAGCAATTAACCCAAGAATCCTGTTGGCTTTACCGTACGCAGCTGGGTATTGTTTTCCGTAATTAATGTCATAAAGTCTCTCCAAGGGTCTCTTTCTTCTTTAAATTCAACAAATGATTTACCAAGCAGTATTTATTCGTCATTCGTATTTCTAGTGCCTGAATGCATTAACTGCATTTGCCTACAATGAAATTCACTTGCCATGTCTCTGCCCACTCCAAGTTTCGAAATTCTACTTGTGAGACTCGTCTCCCAGTCGTAAAAGTGGGTGATGAAAAATGTGGGTCCTCAGGACTGTGCTAGTCACGTTTGGGTCCTAGGACTGTGCTAGGCACGTGTAGGTCCTAGGACTGTGGTTGTCACGTGAGGGTCATAGGACTGTGGTTGTCACGTGAGGGTCCTAGGCCTGAGGTCTTCACGTGAGGGCCCTACGACTCTGTTCGTCATGCTTGAAGCCAATCGGATGCTTCCCCGTCTAATACAGTTCGTTGTCTCCTTTCTGAAAGCCAGCCTGCGAACCCAGCACAGAATTAATCTAATCATTAGAGCTACGAGTTTTAATTCTACTTAGCAAATCTTTTACGAGGTCGGAAGTTTTAATAAAGTCCAAGTATATAACATGTGAGGGTATTTTGGAGTCCCAGTCATTATGCTGATCTAGGAAGTTAAAAGTGTTCTATAATTATTGTTTCTAACACTTCTAGAACTGAAGTAAGACTAATGGGACGGTAGTTCAGAATTATATGCTATTCCCTATTAGGCTTATCTACATATCTGAGTATTCTACGGCATTTATTGTCTTTTAAATCCTAGGTTTTTTTTCAATGCCCGGCAATGTACTGCCAGTGGTATCTTTTGACGAATTTTCGTTGATAAAAAATACCAATCAAAACACTTGCCTAAAACGAAGCCATTTTTCTAGTGTCGCTTGTTGTAGTGCCATTATCATATAATAATTAGCTAAGAGTATCCTTTGACTTTTTCCCCAACATATTAGCAGAGTCAGGCCCTCTGGGTTCTCGTCTGCTCGCTTCTGTGGAGTGCTACCACACCCGCTTTTACCACTACCAAGCCTTTCCACCTTGGCCATTACACTCTCTCTCACCATCACCACTCTGTCCACCCTCCCTTGCCACAACATCCTCCCTCACTATTACTCAACCCTCTTTCACCACCCATACTCCATCCCTGGCTTCAAAATCCTCCCTCACCACTATCACGCTCTTTGTTTGGTCACCACACCCTCCCTTCCTCCCCGTACCTACCACACGCACCTTTGACCACTAATAACTTTCCTCCCTAGCTACCACATCTTCACCAACACCACCACTCCATCCCTCCCAGAGCCCCACACCCTGAACGGCGGAATGGCATTGGTCGGCAGTAAAACCACTTCTCATGCTATTTTCTTGTTTCATACTTCCTATTTTGTCGAAACAAACTTCCCGTTTCACAGTATTTCTTTTTTTTCTGAAAACATCAACATAAGTATCTATCCTGTCACGGAAATGGATGAATTTCTGAGAGCCGCGTATGGCGGTTAGTTATTGTGCATCTGGCTACTTCCCCGGCGTGTTAACTGATAAACTGAGAAAAGACAGAACAGCTCCTTTATAATACAGTTTCAAAGATTTCTATAGGGATGCGACAAATTCAACTTTCAAAGTTTTTCTTGCTGGTTCTGATTTCCTACCTCCACTCCCTTTGTAATCTTATACACATTGCATGGTCCTGTTTGTTGCCACTTGACATACCCTGTAAATCCTTCTTTTACGTTTAATTAAAACATCAATTTCTTTGGTCATCCAACCTGGCTCCTCTCTTCTCACCTCTCTTGGGACCACGTCTAAGCGTCTGATCCATTTACGTTACCTGAGACGTGGAGCAATCTGGGGAAGTGTGGCGATGAATGGGAGCGAAGCAGAGTGAAGGAGAATTAGAGATGGAATAGTGTGAAGAAGGAAGGGGTGAGGGAGAGAGAGGGAGTTCACGAGATGCGGTTAAGTGTGAGGAATGAATGGGGGTGAAACAGAGCGAGGGAGGGCAAGAGACTGAGTAATGTGAAGAAGGAATGGGAGCGAGGCAGAGCGGAGGAGAACTGGAGATGGAAAAGTCTGAGGATGGAAGGGGGTGAGGCAATGTGAAAGAAGTCTAAGGTAAGTTAGTGTGATGGATGGAGAGAGGCTATGGCAGTGGCTAGTGTGACGGAAGAGAGGAGAGGACACTGTGAAACACGAAAGATGATGTTGTGCGAGAGGAGACATGAGGCGAAGCCATGTGAAACAGGAAATGAAAAGAGTGCTACGGAGGATAGATGGGGTAGTATGATGAAGTTCGAAGGTGGAAGAGTAAACGACTGGACTATGAGTATAGCAGTGAGTGAGACTGGTAGGAGGTAGTGTTGGAAAGGAATGGTATGAGAAAATAAGTAAGTTCGTATGGAGGGGCAGCGTGAAGGGGGAAAAGGGGGCAGTGTAAGGAAAGAGGACAGTGTATGTGAGAAAAGGGGCAGTGTGTGGGATTGGCAGTGAGAGGGAGGAGAAGCAATGTTTGGGAAGAGTGGCATTGTAAGGGAGAGGAATGACACTGTGATACAGAAGGGGCTGTGTGGGGAAGGAAAGGCTCAGTGAAGGGTGAAAATGGATGCAAGCGAGGAAATGGAGTGTCAGTTAAGATAGGCAGTGAGTATCGATTATCAAATACGAGGGTAGAAGGGAGTACTAGGTAGAAAGGAAAATGCTCAAAGGGGAAAACAGTATGGAAGTAATAGAAATATCAAAGAGGAGTGAGAGAGAGGGAGGGAGGGTGAGAGACAGCCAGCACGAAAGAATGATGTGAAATGTGAGGGAGGACGGGGAGAAAAGACGGATGGCGGAAGTGTAAGTGGATACGGTGAGTATGTTGTAGAAGAAGTCGTGTGAGGGAAGACGAGATGTACTAGAGTAGGGACAGGAGAAGGCGAAGGACTAGAAATGTGAGGGAGAAGAGAGAGAGAGAGGGCGGAGGAAGGGCAGCATGAGGGAGGACGGGATAGTAAAGAAGGCTGGCAGGCAGTGATAACGAAGGATCACCGGAAGGGAGCAGCGAGAAGCAGGCAGGAGAAGCAGTAAAGTGAGTGAGTGAGTGAGTGAGTGAGGGAAGGGAGGGAGGGAGTGTGATAGGCAGGGTGTCCTTGCCGTGAGAGCTCGGGGCGACCACCGCTCACAAGGTCACCAGCACGCTCACCTCACGCTTCCTTCCTCACCGCCCCACAACGCTTCTTTCCCCCATCTCTCTCTCTCTCTCTCTCTCTCTCTCTCTCTCTCTCTCTCTCTCTCTCTCTCTCTCTCTCTCTCTCTCTCCTTTAAAACACGTCCACTTAGCTGGCTTACTCCCCAGTACAATTTCCTTTATCCTTTCAATTTCCTATATATATTTCATTATCAATATAAGCACCGCCAACTCTACCTGAGCACCCTGGTCATATATGACCTCCTAACTGGCGTATGCACCCAGCTCCTTCAGCAACTCCAATCCCTACATACATCTACAATCCCCTCTCTCCGCCGTTAACTCCCACTAAGTACAACTAATTCCCTCCATGGACCTCCAATTCCCCCTCTAACTAAATTCTGCAAAAAGAACGTATTCCATTTATGCACCTACAAACCCTTAACTCTCTCCGCCTCACTCAATGTTACTCCATCTTGCCCACAGCAAGAGTAAAACCCTCTCCTGATATCGCGATACGTCAATATACCCCACCAGACTCCGGACCCGCTGCAGTATTCCTAACATGATCGATAAGCAGCGTCATCCTCCCACTCGGCCACCACACCTGACCAAGTCTCCACCACGCCACGTACATTCATACATGGTACTCGTGTATCCTTGTTTGGTCTAGCATTTCCTTATCTGGCCATCTACACCCTTACTTGGTTTAATGCACCCTCATCTAGCCACGTACCCATCTGTGCTCGTCTTCATATGTACGTACATCATCTCTATACGACCACATCCTTACCTGGCTCCGTTCCATCCTAACCACGTCCTTACCTACTCACGTTCTATCCTATCCATATCCTTACCTGGTCCTGTTTCACCCTGATCATATCCTTGTTTGAACACGCCCCAACCTGACAGCATAGCAGCTTAATAACACGTTTCAACCTTACCAAGCCTCTGTTAAGCCCTCCTTAGCTATACACAACCATCAGATTAACTTTCATGTATACATTCAATGAATTGATACTTATTCACTTTATCTTTCCCCGCCTACCTATTAACCTACCTCTGTACAACACCTCACCTTCCTCCTCTCCTTCATTATATTAGACCAGCCGGACATTCCTTGACTGGGTCTTGCGCTTCACTTGAGACTAAATTAATACTCGTCACCTTATGCCATTACCAATCCACTTTATCTTAATTTCCTCTCGTCCCTACACCCTCACCATTCTGTCTTCCTCTTCCCCTTTCCTTCAGAGCCTCCGACTGACTTCTTTCCTTAACCTCTCCCTTACCTACTTAATTTCTGTTTCGTCTCACCACTTTCCTTAACCCCCCCTAAACCACCACCACCACCCCCTTACCTCATCGCCTTCCTGTGCCTCTCCACCTTACCTCCCTCTCCTCTTTCGCTCCTCTTCTCACTCTATCTCCACCTTTTCTTTCACTCCACAGCAGGCCTCTACTTTTGCCTTTCAACCCTCCCCTACAAAGACAACGGTACATAAAACAACAATGAACTAGAGAGCGATAGGAACTACTATTGTCCAACACTAAAATGAACAATAAATCTCGTACAGTCTGGATTGGGTCGTTGGTCGACCAAGCTGTTAGAAGCTGCAGTTCTCAGGCCACAACCCCACAGCAGGGATAGTCTGGTACACTTTGTATGTCCTAGTCGAATGCACTATTGAGTTCCTCTACCAAGCACTCCATGCTCTTTCTGATGGTAGATGGCAAGACACTGAAGAGTCTTGGGCCCAGGATGCTTAAGATGTCTCTTTTTGTGCATATCACACCTTTGGATTTCAGAGGTAGTATCATACAAAGTCTTCCATGACTGTCATGCCAATAGGATGCTATTTCCGAAAGTAAGTCAGGAACAAAACCTAAATTTTTCAAGTATGGACGACTTCTCCCTCTCCCGTCTGCGTTCGAAGGGGTATGGCCTCAAGAGATTTCAGTCGTTCCCAGTAATTTACTTACATTACCACATTAACATGGGCTGTGTATCTCTGGACACTTTCTAAATCCGCAGTTTCGCCCGCCTTGTAGAGTGACATCAGAACGCAACAATACTGAACTCGTCAAAGAACTAGCGCACTGAATGATGTCATCAATGGTTTTTCTTCCCTTGTCTTGAAGGTCCGCAAGATCCACCCTGCCACCCTTCTGCACGAGGCAACCGTTGTTTCGTTGTGTTCGCTGAAGGTGAGGTCGTTATACATTATTACCCCAAGGTTTTTCATATTCATCTGGCTTAGAGTAGCGTCTGTGTCTGAACAGTATATTTTTTTCCCATTTCTTCATTTTCCACATAACGAAGGGGTTGCAAATGATCTCCAATGAAAAGTTTCTTCTTCTTCTTGGTTGTCCTGTTAATGGCTTCGTTAATATCATTTTGTAGCCTTCCGGCATCATCTATTGATGTGATTTTCATACTTATTCTTGTAGCATCTGAAAAGAATGACGTGTAATTATCTATCGTGTTTGCGTCATTGTCCGATATATGAGTGAGGAAAACTTGGGGTACAAGTACAGTTCCTTGGGGACTGAGCTTTACATCATGGAAGCGCCGTAGATGGCATAGCTTACAACTATGTGTTGTGAGCTGTTAGTTAAAAGCTGTGTATTCATTTCAATTTTTTCCGGTTATTCCCATCTTTCGCAATGTTAAGTGCAATGAAACCATGGTCACATTTGTCAGACGTTTTGGCAAAATGCGTGTCAATCACGCCAGCATTTTCTTTTGTTTTCCAGAGTTTCAACAATCCCATCACAATGGTCAAGCAACCGAGAGATGCAAGATCTTTCCGCCCTGAAACCATGTTGTCCTGTGTCATGTAGCTTGTTCACATCCATAAAATCAGTGAGCTTGCCTCATAGGATTCTTTCGAAGATTTTAATGATCTGCGATGTTAATGCCATCGGTCGATAGCTCTATGAGGTTGTTTTGTTCCCGCTTTTGTGGACTGGGGCGATGTGGGTCAGTTTCAGACTCTCGAGAATGATGCCAGAATCTAGACTTTTTCTCCAGAGGACATTCAGTGCAAGTGCTGGAACCGTCTTGCATTTCTTTTAAAAGATTGAGTTCCGTATGTCTGGGCCTGGGACTGAGTGCACGGACATGCTCCCAATATCTCTCTCGATATCTCGTGTTGAGAAGGTGATATTTGCTATGTACACAATGGGGGATTACTGTTTAGGAAGAAGTCTGTTGGGTCATTTATTTCTTATGTTGTTTTTGGCTCGCTGAATACCGATTCATACCGCCATTTTAGGATCTCAATCATCTCATCTTGGCCGTGGTCTTTAAGCAGTCAAATGGAGTTTGTGGTCCTGGATTTGCGTTTTGCATACGAGTATTTTGGGTTATTTCATCTATGGCTTTCTTCTTCGTTTTCCTGTGTTTCAGATGACATTTTCAGTTTATGGTCAATGTCCGATAATTCACTTGATAGGTTCTTTCCTTTGCTGGGTGAGCTGCGGCTTCTTTAGAAGATCTGCAACCCCTTTTCGCCCCCTGGAAAGTGGTCGTCTTCCTCGTTCTACCCTAAAGTTTTTGTGTTTTCTCGTTGGTATATGTCTGTTGCATGTTTGGAATACCTAAGTGCTCGTGTCATTTGCACATTTCTCCTCTGTTCTGGTACTCGGCAGGGTCTCCCACTGTGTCGCGTCGTACACATCTCATTAATCAAATACTCTCATGTTATCAGTTACTACTGAAACTGACATGATTGAAAACTCCACTGTTCCATATGCTCTGAATAGGCAGTTAAGCTTCCAAGCATTTATCTTTAATTCAATCAAGTTATCGGAGTACTGGATGTGAGAGATGACATCACATATTAGGTTTACATTATTTGTAGAGATCCATAAAGTTATCTCCTCTGGTTGGTTTTGTTATGTGTTGGCTGATTAATTTTTCACATTTCGGAATACCTTTTTACATCTACTGCTTACAGTGTCAGTATCTTCCTTAAGTATGTTATTTCCTGCTTGTCTGTATTTAGTGAGTGGTTGGCTGAAGTCTCATAAGACAAGTATATTTGGGACTGGGTTTCAGAGAAGCTTGACACATGAATCTGTGCTTTTTATAGGTTCCGTAAATTTATGGGGCTTTGCATCTGGTGGTCTGAAGATTAACGCAATGACCAGGTACGGATTTTCAATCCTGACAACGAGTGCTGCTTCTGAATCATTCGAAAGTTTCAGTTGTTACAAGTGTATCTACTATATGCAGTGCCACCCCACATGATCGAGTCTTGTAAAGGATGTAATATGGGATCCGCACCTCACTACTCAGATGGATCTTTGGTGAGTTTTTCAGTGATGGGAGCAATTACTTCACTTGACTTGTTTAGCAAGCCACTCATTAATGGTATCTTATTTGTTCTATGTGATTTGTCATTATATGATGGCATATACGAAGAACGTTACATGACTTGTTTCTATTGATTTGGGAGTTAGTGCTCAGTTCAGCTGGCTTTGGCACAGTGCTTTCACTTCCCTCACCATTCTGAAGAGGAAGGCCAGTGAAATTATCTCCACTGGTAGTTCTTCCCTGCCTTTGATTGGCCCTACGTCTGTTACTTAAACAGAACGTATATTTTGATGGGCACCAGGGATATGTCGCATTGCCCCTGATATATGGTGGTTCTCACAGTATACAGCGTCTCAACCAACTATAATCCTGATCAAAAAACCTTATAACCGAGCAAACCAATACTCCTGAACCGCCACAACCATGACGCCATCCTGATCCTACCACTATCTCTACAACCATCCCCAAAGTATTGCTATTACCTTCACACTACCACCACTCCCCAACTAGCAATACAGCTGTTACCTTCACATTATCACCACAGCTTAGCCTACCATAATACTGCTGTCTTCACACTACATCAAATCACCTGTACAAAACCAGCACATTACCACCCTTTCCTCATCAACACCCTAACATTATTCCCACAATATCAAAACAATAATGATCTTTCCACCACTCTGACACCCGACAGCCATCAATACTACACCACCCCACAACCACCAACCCACACACTCGATAACTTCATCACGTGGGCGATTAATATTCCCAGCGAGAGGTGGTTGTTAAGAGAGCCGAGGTATACCGTGTTACGCTGCGGCTAATCGTTGGCATCACCTGGGTGGTGGTGTCCGTCTGGTTGGTTCCTTGGTGACTGCCATGCTACGTTAAGTCAACTCTCACTACTCATCCTGCTCTCTTACGATGCAGCTCTCGCTCACTGTCCTCTTACCTCAACCTCTCACTCTTACTCAACCTCTCAACTCTCTCACTTTGTTCTACACGGTGCTCCTGCTCTTACCCGTATACTCGTCCTCTCACAGCTTCTGTTTTCCTCCTCACTGTTACTTTCACCAATATTCTCCCATCATGCTCACGTGTCCTATTGGTAAGCTTGATACTTTTCCGTCCCCCTTCAACTACCTCCTCCTCCTCCTCCTCCTTCTCCTCCTCCCCACACACTGGCATTACCACCACACTGGCTTTACTGACCCTGTACCCCAAAATTGCGGACTTGACCCTCCCCAACACGTTACACTTACGTTATCCGGCACGAGTGATACAACCTTTCCCAGGCACCTCTGACTCGTCCCTCCCCCATAAATACTACACTCACCCTCAATCAACACGCTGTACTTGTCCCCTCACAACATGCTGGATTTCCCCCTCCCTGCTCACGGTGGACGTGTTTCTACCCCATTCACAGTGGAACTGCCTTCTCCTTTACTATCCTCTACATACACGAGACTAATATCAAAGATGCTTGTTCTTGTCTTCCATCATATAAGCTCGTCACAGATCACCAAACCTTCTGGCATCTGACTTTCCCACGTGCATACGTACTTTACGTACTCGGTGAGAGGTTGACGAGTCTCCTCTCCACGCTGGACTTACCCTCTCCCATGCTCAACGCGTCGGGCTTGTCCCCTGCCAGCTATAGCTATGTGCCCCACCGAGGCCATGCCCTTGGAGCTCTCTCATGTGTCTCCCACAGTCCACGTCTCAGATTCCGCGCTGTTCATATGCTGTCTATTAGAGTACGAGGTCACTCTTTTTCTATTACTAACTTACCATCCCACAGGAGAAAACTATGCATAATCGAGTTATGGAAATAAGAACCAAATTTCTGACATAAGTAACATGCACCACACTTGCGCCTCTTGCGGTGTCCGGAGTGTTTCGGTCTTCTTAAGGTCTCTCCCTGCCAGCGTCACTCTCTTTCCATGGGTATGAGGAGGAATTGTGACGGCAGTGTGGCAGCACTACAATGGCTGTCAAATCTCATTCTTTTTGGTCCAAGTTGCTATCTTTTCATTTTCGCCTCACAAGTGGGCTGCTGACATCAAGTCTACAAGCATCTCATTCATACTATGTTCTCCTAACTCTAGGTTTTCCCCTCAGGTGAGCGCTAAGCGGTAGCCCTGTCTTGTGCCATAATCTCGTCGTAAGCACTGGCATGTCCATCCTCTCTCTCTCTCTCTCTCTCTCTCTCTCTCTCTCTCTCTCTCTCAATTCCTACCCATGCCTCTACTCCTAATCCATGAAATATCTGTGTCAGATTCCAGTATGAACTATGATTTCTCTTGGGATCAATATCTGTCAAACGTTTGATGGATCGGTTACCGCCCACAGGTAGGGCAAGTACGTTTCTGTTTCCCCCGTGAAATTCCCCGAGTCATGTACAATGGTACTGAAGTGTATTTGAAATTCTTTTTTGTTACTATATTCCATTAGATTTACCAGCACTTTCCATCACCAGCAAGCAGCTACCGGCAAGTGAATATTATTCTTTGAAAACGACCCCAGCAGGGATGGGCCACCAGACTGGTGTTGAATCACCTTCCTACGCTCCAAGCTGCAACAGAACTAAAAACTTGGCTTTCAAGTAGAATGGTTTAAAAAAAAAAAACTCATAAGCATTAGAAATACTCTTCTTCTCTGCAAACTATATATTTCATACAATCACACACACACCTCCCCTAAGTTATCAATGCTTAACGAGTACGCATTCACAAGCTTTAACAAGGCAATACAGGGTAAGTCAGCTGAATACTTCCAATTCCATCACGCTCGGATCAGTCGACAAGTGGTGGTGGGTGCAGGCAGACCAAATGCAGCTACCTACCACTAATCCCACCGAGAAGCACCAACCAACCCACCTCCTCAAACAACTCCTACACCATCTTTTTTTTTTTTCACAACCCCAGCACCATCTCTTTTTTCACAACTGCTGCACCATCTTTTTTTCACAACTCCAGCACCATCTTTTTTCACAACTCCAGCACCATCTTTTTTCACAACTCCTGCACCATCTTTTTTTTCTTCTTTCGTCTCCTGAACGAGTCACACCTGCAGCCGATGCTGGCTCTTTCTACATCTCCTACACCACCTCTCATACTGTTCATCTTCGGAATAGCTTACTGTTTCAGTTGCTGCTGCTTCTCTCCTCCTGCGCCCACCGTTGGTAAACATATGTTGGCAGTCAGCCTTGCTTGTGAACTACAAAGTTGGTGTTCAG